>NC_032012.1:12425590-12460075 GCF_001865875.1 Lupinus angustifolius
TCAATAAAAGTGATAAAATAACGTTTACCATTTCTAGTTAACGTTCCATCTAATTCACATATATCTGAGTGTATTAAATCTAAAGGCTCAGATTCTCGTATAATTGATTTATGTGATTTTTTTGAAATTTTTGCTTGACTGCATGATTCACAAATTTCAAAATCATTTTTAGATAAGTTTGGAATTAAACCTAAGCTACTCAAATTTGAAATTGCACGTTTATTAATATAACAAAGTCTAGAATGGCAAATATTAAAATCACACAACATGTAAACAGAATCAGAAATTTTATTAATAGAAACATCAACATTTAATTTAAATATGCCATCAGTGGCATATCCTTTCCCAACAAATACCCCATTCTTAGTAAAAGTATACAAGTCTGGTCCTATGGTTTGGGTGAAACCAGCCTTATTAAGAAGAAAACCAGAAACTAGATTCTTCCTCATGTCTGGAGTGTGTATCACATCTTTAAGAATCAGAGTCTTCCCATATGTAAATTTTAGCTCCACATCACCAGTTCCAGCAACAATAGTGGTGTGCGAGTCACCCAACAACACCTTCTTATCATCAACATCCGTATATGTTTTGAACATAGCACGATCATAGCAGACATGGCGGGATGCGCTAGTATCTACCCACCACCCATCAGTTCCTCCAACCATAGTTACCTCAGATAATACAGCCACAAATGGTTCATCAACCATGTTGGCCTGCGGAGGACGATCCATAGGATTATTTTTGCACTTGCGTGCCATATGACTTGGCTTCCCACATTTGAAGCAGATGAACAGGTTGCCAGAGTCATTCTTAGTGGGTGTCTTAGCATATTGGACCTTTTGGGAGTTCCAATTCTTGTTTCGACTAATGTTCTTAGCCTTATTCCCACTGCGGTTCTGGTTCTTCAAGTTAGTGCCAGAAGGCTTCAGACTCACACCTGAGAATTTCTTCTCAGTGCTATTGTTTGAGACAATCAACACCTCATCTTTCTGATCTTGCTTGTGAGCCTCTTCTTCAATACGAAGATGAGTGATCAGAGACTCCAAAGAGATTTCTTTGGTCTTATGCCTCAGAAGGTTTTTGAAGTCTTTCTAGCTAGGAGGCAGCTTGTCAATTATGACAGCAACTTGAAATTGCTCATTTAAGGGCATACCATCAGAAATGATCTCATGAGCAATTTTCTGAATCTCGTGGGACTGAGACTCTACTGATTTATCATCAGTCATTTGATACTTGAAGTAGCGGCTAACAACATATTTCTTAGTCTCAGCTTCCTCAGTATCATATTTTTTCTCAAGTGCATACCAAATTAATTTGGCAGACTTGTACGGGCTGTAGTAATCATACAGATCACTAGACAACCCATTCAGAATGAAATTCTTACATAAGTAATCACTTTCATTCTAGAGAGCTATTTCAATAGTCAGATTATCCCTTTCCTCTTTTTCAGCCTCATCCAACACCACTGGGATGTCGGTTTTCAGAACGTGGACAACCTTTCTCATAGTGAGGAAAAATTCCATCTTATGTTGTCAACGTTTGAAATTTGTTCTGTCAAATCGAAATGGCTTGTTCAGGTCATAGCTGTTCGGTCCAGTAATATTATCTACGAATGCCATTACAGTCGAAACGTCTTAAAATTGTTGTTACCGTAACTTGCAGCAATTCTAACTGGCACGAAATAATACTTACTGGCTGAGCTACAACCAGATCACTCTCTTTAAGACGTTTCGTGGCACTGCCCAAAATGTGCAAGCAGACCATTAACCACACCGTCCCCAGGATAAAACAGCCCAGATCTCTGTTATCGAATTCTTACTGCACTGTAAGACCCAATCTTTTACTGCACTGTAAGAATCAATCTCGAATACACCCACCATAATATGGCTACCAGTGCCAATTCTCGAAATTACCCACAATTTGGCTACCCGTGCCAATTCTCTTCCCACAATACTGACTACCAGTGTCAGTTCTCGAAATCCCACAATATGGTTACCTGTGCCAATTCTTTACCCACAATACTGACTACCAGTGTCAATTCTCGAAATCCCACTTTGGCTGCGTGTGCCAATTCTTAAGTGCCACGGAAAGAAAGGGGGAGAAGTTTGCCGGAAATGCGTCAGCGGAATATTAGGGGGAAGAAAGAAAAGTTGAGAGGAAATGCCTTCAACTTGGTGCAAGTTAAAATGAAGGGAGAAAGCCTATATTTATAACATGAGATTTTTTTCATGTTCCTCATTTCTCCAATGTGGGACTTGGGAGCTTATTTTTTATTTTTTTTCAAAACTCTTCTATGTGGGACTTGAGAGTTGTTTTTTCAAAACTCTTCTATGTGGGACTTGTGTGTTTTTTATATTTCACACCCAAAAGTTCTCACTAATGGTTTTTAACAAACCATGTTCCAACACCTACAAAATGAAAAGGCGGATGAAGTTGATTGTTCCACAAATAATCAATTATCTCCCAAAGAGGCATATAACTAAAGAATTGAAAAAATATGAATTAATTATCATTTACACCTATTCAAGACAATAATAGTTGTTAGGATAATTTACCTATTCAAGACACTGTTGAAAACCTTTTGCATGTTCTCCTTAGTTGAGTCCATTTCTTCATAGATATAACCTATAGTTTGTTTCTCATACGAGTCTACCAAATTGAGCACTTTGATTAGGGGTAAAGTACCCTTCAAGCAAGTCACAATATTTTTCCAAAATCTGTGACCACATTCTCAACGTGCTTTCCATCTTTTATCCTTGCATACTTACTTTCCTTCCATTTAATAGATGTGAACATTCTCCTCAATTCTTTCTTGTTGTCCAATAAGTAATACAATGTTAGGTAAGCCGTTACAAAACGAGTCGTGGTCACCCTCACCAAATCTTTTTCCTTGGTGATTTTTTGTAGTATGAAAATCAAAAAGTCCTTCCATATATATGTTTTAACCTTCTTTCCCATTAATATCGGTTGTTTGTGAACTTGTATCTTCTCAAAGTCCTCCAACATTAATCTAATGTAATGGGCAACACAAGGTGCCCAATACAATCTTGTCATTTTCTCCATCAAGATTTATCTCGCACCTTTGTAATTTGCATCATTGTCTATTACAATTTGGACCATATTTGCCTCACCAACCTCCTTCAAAATAACATCCATCATCTTTAAAAATCTTGTCATGTTTTTTTAATGTGGGATACATCTATGAACTTCAAAAAACAATTTCACTAGGGACGCTCACTAAGAAGTTCAATATGGTTCGTCTCTTCTTGTTAGTCCATCAGTTGGGCATTATAGTGCACCTCATGTCCTTCCAATAAGTTTTATGGTCCTCTATAATAGCTTTGGTTGATTCCATATTTTTCTTCAAATACTTAACTCTAAGCTCATGGTAGCTTAAATCTCGAACCATATATTTCAACATTATCAAACATGCTATCAAATTTATCGACGTTGACGCATTGAATGGTATGGCATTTTCATAAAAAAGTGTTGCATTATCTTCTTAAGCTTCCTCTCACAACTCCTTCTTAGAAATGTCATTGATGGTGGTTTAAGTGCTAATTCCCTTTTCTTCAAAACACCCAGAGTCAATTCTTTCCCTTCCCTTTTCTCACCAACTTCTTTTAAATCATCTTCTGATTTCTTATTTAGTTTATCTTGCGATGAAGCTCTGATGTTCCACATTTCTTTCTTTAGTACATCAATTACAGATACATGATTTCTTTAGTGCATCAAGTATAGATACAGGCTCCAATGTCTTTATTGGTACCCTCCAAATGGTGGTTTATTCTATAAACTCCTCATATTATTGTCTTTTGACAATATATGTACTTGATATTTCTTGTATTACCATAGATTGAAATACCATGCTTCCATACGATATCACTTCTATTTCCTGAAGCATTTTCGAGAACCTTGGAACGACTTAAACTTTTAACCATATGAACTGAAACACCACTTGCATCACCAAACCTAATTGAAGCCATTATCAAATGTAAATCTCAAACGTAAGTATAATTATAAGACTAAATTGAAAATAATATGTAACTTGTAGGACCAAATATTAATTATGGCTTGTAATAATTTTTCCACTTGAACATAAGGCCCACCAATTACTTATCATAACATTGAACAAGAGGTAATTGGTTGTATTGAAACTTAATTCACAGTATTTTACTAAAATTTGGTAAATGTAAAAATTAAAAAGAAGATAATAAATGTTCATCACACCAGTTATATACCTATTTTCTATTCATATACCTCATCTACTAGTTATTGTTCAAAATATTTTTATTATAAAAAATAAATATAAACATATACTAGAAAAAGAGTAGTACCTTTGTCTAAAAAACATAACAGGTAGAGCCGGATGCAGGCTTTATAGTTATCCAAACTCTAAACCAGTGGCGGATCTTGAAATAAAATTCAGGAGGGGCAACGCTATTTAATTACACTTTATAAGTTAGATTAATTAAATAATAAAAATATAAAAAATATATCTTCGTGTTATTCTTTGGTCTTTTAAAAACTTAAACTTATCAATGATTGAATTAGTGGTAAAAGTTTCAGCTTTTCCTTTTCAATATAAATCATCATATTGTGTATAAGAATTTCATCTTCTATCTTACTATATAATTTTATTTAGGTGTCTTTGCTGAAAATGATTTTTTTATAGTAGTTAAACAATAATAGTTAAGATAGGACATATAAATAGATCGAACAAATAATATGTATTATTTTTCTAAAATTGTCAAAGTTGCACTTAGTTTGGAGATGGTTGATAGTATTTCAAACATGAATGACTAATGACATCAATAATAAAATATTGATATTGACATTTCAAGCTAATCTTCTTTTGCTCATTTAAATATATAGGTTAGCATAGGTTATCAATATTAAATGATTTACAAAAAATTATTTGATCTTTTTGTTGAATGAGTATGTGATGTTTATAATCTATTTCATAAATATAAAATTATTATGAACTCAATTGAAATAATATTATTATTATAAGCCATATCAACATTTATATATGTAAGAAAACTTGATCCATTATTTATAATTTTTAGAAGTATCATATAAATTGAAGAAAGAAAAAAATATTTGAAAAAAATAAATAAGTAAAAAACTGGGGTAAAAATCCAGGGGGCAATTGCCCCCACCTGCCCCCAAGATAATCCGCCAGTGCTCTAAACCCATTGTGCATTAAACTTGAAAAGTTTTTATTTTTATTTTGTTGATAGACAGTTGTAACCAAATTTTTGTTTCTTTAGTGATAAACAGTTGTAAGCACGTTTGAACAATGTAAGATCTATTTTCTTCTTTCACTACTGCATGTTGTTGCCTCATAAAAGAAAAGAAGAGATAATAATAAGGAAATAGATATGAATTTATCATTTCAAAGATCATTATTGATTTTAACTACTTACCTCTCTTCATTATTGATAATAAGGAAAACTTATCATATGAAATCTTGTAGATGAATTCCTAAGGGCTTCTGCTTGTGGTTGAGCAAGGGTGGGGGTCTCTACATCTATTATGGGTCGTGGTTGAATGGGGGAGGGGAACTTCTATTCTGCAAGTGTTAAAGAGGAAAGAGTTAGGGTTTTTTAATCCATATTTAAACTGAAAAGGGTTTTTTAATCCATTTTTCACCCATCTTGAGCAAAAGCATAAGTACCAACTTGTTCTGATCCTACGAGGCAACCTAGGCGAAATTGTAAATCTGAGAGATTTTTGGCTCGCAAACCTCTATAAACACGTAAACTCGAACATTCCTACGTGATAAATCGTGATTTTATCAACTGTGATTCCAAATGCACCATGATGAGAATTTAACACATCACATTGTCAATCACTAGCATCATAAACATTTTTAATCATAGAGCATATAAGAAACTCAATCATATTATACATATGAAAATAAATTTCAAAGCACAAATACAGCCAACCCATATGAAATCAATAAACAAATAAATATATTTGATATGACATTTAGTATAGACGAATGAATAAGCATAGTCACTTGCCACAATAAGATTAACTTTGTCTAAAACTACCTATGGCCTAGCTTAGAGATGAATGATTGTCATTGATATTATTTTTAAGCTCATATATTTAAGCATTTCTCTTCCTACTTGTATATCAAAATCAACTTAGTAACCACAACTTGCTTGAAATTCCAAGACTTGTTAAAAGTTCAAACCGACAAAATTATAGTTTTCATGAGTTTTCGAAAACTAAAGAAAGTGACCCTAATAAAAAATGTGTAATATTTATGAACTGGTTTCGTAAAGATCTATATACAGTCAGTATATCATCAACTATTGATTTGTATTACTTTTATTTAAAGTCAATGATAATTGAAAATGAATGGCAATACATACATCTTTTTCTCATAAAAAATATATTGAAACATATTAAAATATAGAGTAAATTGTACTAACATTCCCTAAGTTTTAGTGAAATTACACAAATTACTCGTACTTTTTTAAACCTACACAAATCACCTCTAACTATATACATACATTACACTCACTACTCTTGTAAAAGAGATAAGTGCAATTTTTTAAACAAAAATTTGTGACAAGTATAATTAAGTCAAACAAAATATGGTGTATTATGAAAACAAGTCCAAATAGTATAAGAATCAATGTTTATTCATTATTTTTGGTTCGTTACAAACTGCATTAATACTTCTAAGGAATTGTTTAAATCATTCTATTATTATATTGTAACTAATCAAAATAATGAATAGACATTGACTCTTATACTATTTGGATTTGTTTTCTATATATATCTTATTTTGTTTAACTTAATTACATTAGTCACCATTTTTGTTTAAGAAATTACACATATCTCCTATAGGCATCATTTTGTTGGGTACCAGTGAGATAAGAACACACCTAGAGGGGATGAATAGGTGTAGCGGATCACTAATCCCACATTTCAGATTTTTGTGCAGAATACAAAGCTGCTGCAGTTAATCGATTATCAACAGGATTAATCGATTAATGACAGATGGTTTAATCGATTATCCACATTTCAAACAACACTTTCTCCCCTTTTTGGCATGATAAAAAATTAATGACAATGTATGATATTAATGACCAAAATCAAGGAAAGATTTATACAAGATTTACTAGTCTTAATTGATTAAGTACGTAACAAAGGATAATCGATTAAGCAGTCTATAATTGATTGAACAAGTGAACAGTGTTTATCATTAATTGATTTATGGAATTAATCGATTATTTATTAATAAAAACCAGAATATTACAGAAATGATTTCGAGATATATCTATATGTGTAAGTTTGACATGTGTTGCACAGAATGATAAATGATTATGATTAAGGCACATACAGATCATATTAACCATTCAATAATAAAGATACACAGGTAGATAAAATTAAAGGCTCACGCAATAATTGAAAACATAATCCAAGTTAATAACAGAGTTTTACGAGACATTACACAACAAGTGCAGCGAGTACATAAGTGGATAAAAAACAACAAAATACAACCAAAACACAACCAACATTAAAAGACAATCTCCAAAGCAAACACCCACACCCTAAACACTCTAGAAAATACTATTTACACTATTCTTGAGGAAGAGGTGGTTGGGATAAGCCATGTGTGGCACGCACAATGAAGATGATGCGTTCAAGGTCTTCGGACAACCTCTATTGCTGTTGTTGAAATTCAGCTGCCATGGAGTCCATCGTAATCTGAAAATGACCATCAATACGAGCATTGAGGTGTTTTTCCATAGCATCCAAGTGAGCAGGCCCAAAAGATGGTTCATGAGGCTCAACATATGCCTCGGTTTGTAGTTGCTTGGACTTTGGCTCACTAAGAATCTTAGCATTGTCTTCATTTGGTAAGTCTTCATTCACATTGGCATTGTGATCCTCTTGATATTTCCATTCATTTCCATACTTGTAAATACTCATCTTGTGAATAAGATTGTCACCTAGAAGCTGCTCTTAGGAGTTTGTAGTGATAGTGTCGACATCTGACGTGTCAATTTCATAATAGTTGATGACATGGGAGATTTAAATCCCATATGCAAGCAACCTTGATGAAAATGAAGTTATGCCATTCATAACTTTTAAGATTTCCGAAGACCAATTTATCGCAATGCCTTCCTTTATGGCGAACATAAGCTTGAGATCATTGATTGGAGGTTGAGCATGGTTTGCATTTCTCTGAACTAAAATATATGCAATCAGGTAGTGTAAGAGCCAGTTTTCAACAGATAATGACCATGCTTTGGTCAATTCTCCTTGTACAAACAAATGAGGCTCTCTTAGGCATGATTTATACATCTCAACAACATCGAATGATTCCCACGACTCATTGTTATAATCCCCTACCATTAGTCCACCACTAGTTAAATCTCCAACTTCCAGAAATAATTCCTCATCCAATTCTATCATTTTACCCATAACCATTGTAGAGAATACCTCATCCTTATACCTAAAGTTGTTGTAAAATTCCCGAAGGAGCGAAGGATAGATTTTACCTTTTAATTCCAAAAATTTATTCGCTACTTGGTTCTTCAAACCATGTGGGAAGTCAAAACCTTGTTCGGTCAGCCACTACATATCCTCATATCAGATATATGTTTTTTTTATCGTGGAACCTGGCAACCGAGCTTCTTGGAGAATGGGAGAGTAATAGGGGTCGTCGCGATTCTTTCTTCCACCTTGAGTGGAAGATGAGGCTTTTTCCCCGCCTCTAGCATGTTTGGCATTGTGCTTCACTCTCATATTATGTGGTTCACTCATACTTTCAAGTATAACACTAATTTAATCGATTCAATAATCGATTTTCCGAATTTGGAGTTTAGGGTTTCTAAAGGGGAAATGATGAAGGATCCGAATTTGTATAGATTGAGGGTTATAAGAAGATGGAACTATGAGATAGTATGCATAATAGCTATTGATTTGGACAGGTGCACTCAATTTTTGAAAATTGATTCAGAAGGGGGGAAGCAAAGCGGGTTTAGGGTTCTAAGTGAGAATGACCTAAAATGACATATGAAACTGATATAATATTGTCGTTAATTGATTATCTGCAGTGGTTAATCGATTAACCATCTTAAAATTTTCAAACTTTGAAACTTTTGAGCCTAGGTAATCGATTAAAGCGAGCATTAATCCATTAAAACACAAGATGAAAATTTATTTTGGTTAGCGTAACTCGAATTAATCGATTAAAGCATAGAATGATCGATTATTGACAGAACTAACACAGATTTCAGTGCATTTTAGAGATTTCTAGAGTATGCAAGAGTGATATTGCTGAGACACAAACCTAAAGACTTTTGACACACTAAGGGAGTATAGAAATATTCATGAAGATAGTCTAAACAAGGAAGCAAGCATTCATAACATATATTATTCATAAGCATATATTTAACATAAAGTGAAGGCACATAATTACCCTAAAGCAAGTTAGTTTAGATATTTTTCATTAAGTATGCCAAGTTCTTTGCTTAACACAAAGAATGTATCCCATGGAATGGGCTTGGTAAAAATAACTGTCAATTGCTTCTAGGTTTCAACAAATTCAAGTATGCAATCACCTTTTTGTACATGATCTCTTAAAAAGTGATGTATAATCTCTATATGCTTAGTTCTAGAATGAAGAATAGATTTATTTGATAGATTTATGGCACTAGTGTTATCGCAGTTTATTGGTATTTTTACAAGTTTTAAGCCAAAGTCTGATAGTTGATGCTTCATCCATAATATATGAGCGCAACACACGCCGGCGGGAATATATTCAGCTTCAGTGGTAGACAAAGCAACACATACTTGCTTCTTACTATGCCATGATACTAGGAAGCTGCCCAACAGATGGCAAGTCCCGCTAGTATTTTTCCGCTCCAACTTGCATCCTGCAAGTTCATAATCGGAATATCCTATTAGGGACAAGGAAGCATCCCTAGGATACCATAAACCCATAGACAATGTTCCTTTAAGATATTTCATAACTCGTTTTACATCACTAAAATGAGATTCCTAAGGTGATGCTTGGTATCTTGCACACATATATATACTAAACATTATATCGGGACGACTAGTAGTTATGAATTCCTAAGGTGATGCTTGGTATCTTGCACACATAGATATGCATTCTTCTTGATTATACCCTTTGGATACTAAACGTGCCTTATTTCATATAATCAAACCAGATTTGTCCACTTTATTTTTAAAGACCCATTTAGTGCCGATTATAGGATGCTCTTTAGGTTTAGGGACCAAGTCCTATACGTTATTACACTCAAACAGGTTTAGCTCTTCTTGCATAGCTATTCCGCAGTGTTCATCCTTTATGGCCTCATTTATGGTCTCAGGCTCAACTTGAGACACAAATGCTACAAAATTAAAAAAAAATCGTAGAAAGTTACGGGTTACCACTCTCGTTGAGATATCATCGATAACCTTCTTAAGCAGATGACCTTTCTTTGTCTTCCCCACCATTTCCATTTCTTGATGATCTGAATTTATTTCCTGATCATCCTGAGCCTCGTTCTCGATTTCCATGTTCTTTGTGTATAAATTTTCCAGGGCACCTGAAACATCATCACACAAAACCTTCCTCTTCTCTTCCGGAGAAGATTTCATGGATAGATTCTTCAACATGCATAGTATATTTATTAAAGACTCGATATGATTTACTATGAACAGAGTACCCCAAAAATATTCCCTCGTCAGCTTTCAAATCAAATTTTCCTAGTAATCTTTTACCATTATTCAATACAAAGCATTTACATCCAAAAGCAAGCAAGTGTAAAATATTAGGTTTTCGGCCTTTTAGTAATTCATACGGCATTTTTAAGAGTGTAGGCCTAAGTGTTACTCGATTTCTTACAAAGCAAGCAGTAGGCACTATACTTAGGGACCTTGCTTTCATTTAGCATTGTCCCAGCTAGCTCTTCTAATACTCAATTTTTCCTCTCAACAACTCCATTTTGTTTAGGGGTTCGAGGAGCCAAATACTAATGTAGGATCCCATGTTTCTCGCAAAATTTGTCAAATAGTGGGTTATCAAATTCTCCACCATGATCGTTGTGAATAAAAATTATCTTCTGATCAAATTGATTTTGTATTTGTTTGGCCAGATTTTTAAAAGACTTAAAAGCATCACTTTTTAGAGCAAGAAACAAGGTCTATGTATATCTAGAGAAATCATCAACAATTACCAACACATAATAGCTACCACCAAAACTCATTATTTGAGATGGTCCAAACAAATCCATATGGAGTAACTCCAAAAGTTTTGTTGTAGATATCACATTTTTTGATGAAAATGAACTCTTTACCTGTTTACACTTTTGACAAGTGTCACAAGAGTCTTTTGATTTGAAATCAAGCTTTGGCAGTCCTACAACTAAATCTTGTGATGATAATTTAGCTAGATGCTTTAAATGGACATGTGCTACTCGTCTGTGCCACAGCCAGATGTCTATCTCTTTAGTGATAAAACATTTTGGAAACAGAATGGTGACATCATCCAAATCGATCATATAGATGTTGTTTATTCGTTGACCTATGAACTTAACATTATTATTTACCCCGTCACGAATGATGCAACAGTTTGAGTCCAAGGATACCTTATTACCTTTGTCGCACAGCTAGATAATGCTTAGTAGGTTGTGCTCTAGTCCTTCAACATACAACACATTCTCTATTATGTCCTAGCATCATTCCTCTATTGTTGTCTCCATAAGTGGCATAACCTTTACTGTTTAGTGAGAGGTCCAAGAACTTTGATCTGTTACCCATCATATATCTCGAACATCCACTATCCAACTACCAGTGTTGTCCCTAAGTTTGAAGGCATACCTGTAAAACAATTTACTTGCCTTGTTTAGGTACCCAAGTTCTATTGGGTCCTTTCTAGTTAGTAATCAAAGAGTCTTGCACTTTTTGTATCCATACATATTTGCCACTAGACACTCCATATTTTCTAATATAGCATGATATAGATGTATGGTCATATTTACAACAGTAAAAGCAAGTAGGCATGTTATGGTTAGACCTATTATCCATGTGAGCTACTTGTCTTCTATATGGTTTTCTTCTATTATTTTGTTTATAGCCTAGACCTCCATGATTACCTACATTTCTAGATGCAGCAAGTAGGTTGTTCAGATTATAACTACTATATGTGAACTTTGCCAATTTATCCTTTAAATTAGAAATTTCAGCATTCAAAACATCGCATTGATCATATACAGGGGTCTCAATTAATTTAGTGGCGCAACTACATGAGGTAGAAGAGTAAATAAGATCTAGAGTCTCAATTTTTAATTTTAATTCATTCAATTCCTCTTGTATTTTAGTTATTTTACTTTCATGCAACATGATGACTTGTTTCCTATCCATATTTACTTTAGCTAGTTTCTTTAGCTCCTCATGTAACTCAACAAATGTAATATGCAATTCATCATAAGTAGGAGACTCATTGAAGCACGAAGAAGATTCAGAATAGTGTACCTCACTCGTGTCGTCCAGATAGCTTGTGCTGCCAATTTCTTGAGTATTTGCCATTAAGCATAATTTGGAGGATATCTCCTCTTCATCGGATGCCCTAGTTGTTGTTTCATCCTCCGATACATCCCATACTATGTAGGACTTCTTGGATTTAAAGTCCCAGGGGTTGCTCTTATCATGTTCAACCTTCTTGAGGTGGCTCGGGAATTGATATTTCATATGGCTCGGTTTGCCACACTCATGGCAAATTAGGCGAACTTTGGGAAATTTGCCTCTTATGGTTGAATTATTTGCCTCTTTCTTTTTAAAACGCTTGAACCCTCCTTTCTTATTGAGGAATTTGCCAAATTTTCTAACTTGGAGAGTTAAGGTTTCTGCATCCAATTCAGACTCGAAATCTTCATTTTCTTTATCTTCTTGTTGTTGTGACAATGTAGCCTTTAGAGAGATTCTCTTTTTATTTTTGTCTGAATCTTCATGCATTGTTAAGCGTCTCAACTCCATTTCGTTCTCTTGGAGTTTTCCGAAGAAAGTTTCTAGAGGAATTGGGTCTAAGTTTTTCGACTCCATTATTGTCGTTACCTTGGGCTGCCATTTCCTATCAAGACAACGTAATAATTTGTTAGTAAGTTCACCAATAGTAAAACTCTTATCTAAAGAAATTAAATGATTAACAATATGAGTGAATCTATTCTGCATTTCATTTATTGACTCATGTGTTAACGCATTCAATATTGTGTGCTTAACCTCACTTATGCCTTCGTGGGTTACTTGCAAAGTATCCCATATTTCTTTTGAATTTAGGCACTGTGACACCCTAAAGAATTCATCGTATAATAAGGCAAAGGTTATTATATTCTTTGCCTTGAGATTATGCTGGACTTTAAGTTTCTCTTCGTCAGTCCACAATCCTTTTGGTTTTTCTTTGGGCTCACAATCCACCAAGTATAGTGGAATAAAAGGCCCATTGACAACAGAGTCCCAAATCTCTGTGCCGATTGCCTCAATAAATATTCGCATATGCACCATCCAGTAGGCGTACCCCTCGCCACTGAAAATCGGAGGGTGGTTGATGGATGCACCATCACCATCAAAAGGGTTAGTATTACCCATAGTGATTAATCCCTAAGATCAATGAATTAAGCGGCCAAGCTAGTACCTTCATACTAGCTCTGATACCACTTTTTAGGTACCAGCGAGGTAAAATCACACCTAGAAGGGGTGAACAGGTGTAACGGATCACTAAACTCGCTTTTCTGATTTTTGTGCATAATACAAAACTGTTGCAGTTAATCGATTATCAACAGGGTTAATTGATTAATGACAGATGGTTTAATCGATTATGGTTAGCTCATTAATCGATTATACTCATTGTTCATTCTTTGAAAACCAGACTTTTCTTGCATTGAAAATAATGATAGTTCTGATCTTTACTATCCTAAATAGATTCGTGATTATTAACAGATTAACAGGAATTAGAACTTAATCACAGAATGCAAATAAACTCAGAAAGCAAGTAAAGAAAAAATCATAAAGAGATAGGAAAAGAGAAAATGTGCTCAATGATTTTTATCCTGGTTCGTTTGAGGATCCACTTGCAAATTACATTCAGGCCTCCCGGTTAATTTGGGAGATTTTTCTTCACTATCAGAAATGTATATTCAATTACAATCACATTTCCAATAACCCTAGCAGAAACTTCCTTCTTGTATTCGTTGAGCCTTCAAGCTCGGTTTGACCACTATCTACGCCTACTTGGACACCACACCGTTTGCGAAACCTGGCCCCAGCCGAAACTATCGCTCGATTTAAGACTCCTTGCCTTGTGAAGACAATCAATTCTCTACTTGTGATATGATACCACACACCATGAGAATTATCCTCGAAAAATAGAAAATTTGTCGAGTTACTTTGCACATGAAATTGTGCGGATATAGACTCTGAATTCGGCTCTATAACCCTTGACAGAAGTTCTCACAAGCAGTCCTAAAAACTAAATGTAGAAATCATGCATGGACTTTCAATTGAATAAAATTTACAGCTTAAAAAAAACTCTCTCTTTTCTCTCTCTTTTCTCTATTGTAAAAGAATGTAAGAAAAACTTCTCAATGATCAACAAGATAGCCTTGAAAATTAAGCTCTATGAATCTTGAGTTTTTCTCTCTCTATATATATATATTGAAAATTCGAAATCCTCTCTTTGAAAACTGATTTGCTCTGTTTAAAATAACAGCTTTTGTTCCTAACTGATGCAACTGACATTAATCGATTATATGACATGTTAATCGATTAACGTGTTTCTTGAAAATAGTTTTGCAGTTATGGCTTAATCGATTAATAACTGGCTAAATCGATTAATAAGTAGAAATCCTGGGAGGTTAGCTACTGTAACTCCTTTTAATCGATTACACATTCCTTAATCGACTAACGGATTTCAACAAGATTTTAATCGATTATCTAATGAGTTAATCGATTAATATGTTTGAAAAAGGTTTTTCTTAACTATATGGTAAACACCCTATATGATGAAAGAGCGTGCAACATGATTTAAGAAATGATTGATCCCTTTATGCACAAAAACCATGTATGCTAAATGCAAATGCATGAATCTTACCTATCATATATATGTATGTAGATGAGATGCCTCAACCTATATGATTTTTATTTTAGGCTTTATGTGAGACTTCCATCTTGGGTTTACCTAACCTAAACTCAATATTAGGCAAGTATCTCAGGACTCTAGGATATAAAAACAATCCTAAGTTCTATGACGTTGACCTTGAGTTTTAGGTATGCTGTTTGTTGTGATGTCCTGGTCTTCAAGCTTTCATATAACTCTTTGTCTTCATCAAAACTTAGTAGGTTGGACATGATGGCATCCTTTGACTATTTTTCATTTCACATTTCCTATATGGAATTCACTAACACTCAAGGGGCGTCAATGTAATTTACACTAAAATATATTATTTGATCCTATGGAATTTATTTAGGCACTACTATAATTAGCCTAGATGGCCCCCATTCGGTCTTGAATGACTTCCAACCTTAATAACTACGCATAAACCAAGGATGGTGTATGGAGAATAGGGCATAAGTTATTTTATGAAAATTAAAGGTTTATAACGGGGCCATATTTCTTGTCCTAATAAATGTGTCACTTGTTGTGATTGGTTGAAAAAATGTATTTAAGTTTAAAATTTAATAATTAATTAATTTTTCAACTAATGATACATTGAGTGGTACACTTTTCACGATAAAAAATATGCTCTCATTTATCACGAGCTTAATCATTCTTCGGGTCAATTGAACATAGTTTAGGCCCCTCCTAGGAGTTCGACCTCCTCCGTTGAATTAGGACTCTTATGCTATATTTGGGAGTTATGAGGGAAAGGAAATGGGAGAAATCAAGGGGGGAGAGAAGGGGAAAGAAAGACAATTTTATCCCTTGTTTGGAAGTATCAAATTCGAATGGACGGTTGTAAACTAATGATAATGTTAGAATATTTTTTATTTTTCTTTTAAAAATGTCATTAACATTGAAAAATAGACAACAATATATAATTATATAATTTTACTGAAAATATTTAACTATTTTTACATTTGTCTCCAGAAAAACCACAAATTGGGGGAACTATGAAAATAGACACAAAGGATTTTAGAGGGTTTACCTTATCCTCCAAAATCACACTACCAAACAAAGCCTTGGTCATTCTTTACTAACCCCTTAAATGACATATTCACAACCTGAACAGAACCTATATAGTCCAGGGTCTCCATAATGTTTTGGCTTCCCAATCATCAATTAACATTTGGGTAAGCTCCCAAACCATTAAATTATGGTGGACTGACAAAAAATGATAATGATGTTGGTTCAAAATTGGCTCAAGAAAGTTGCACTAAGTTAGACCAAGATGACCAAGATCCTGACTGCATCAAGCCTGATAGAGATGGCCAAGATTATGACTGCATCTAGCCTAATAGAGATGGTCAGGCCAACTGCGCCCATGACCCAGCCAGACAGAACAATTATGACCCCAACATTGGAGCACCTGACCCAGCCAAGCAGAAGAATCGTGACTAAAGCATTTTAGCCTCTAACTGAGAGGACATGACATTTCATCAAACACTTCTCCAATTTTGACTAGATTGCTTGTGAATCAAGCAACCATAAGGCCACGTGATTAATTGTGTTTTGCTTTGTTATTTTTGGTTAATAATGATTTAGTTATGTTAGTTATGAGTTAGTTTATGAGGGTGGTATATTTTTTCATCCTATAAAAGTATGTTCTTCTGTTTTTGTTCAATCAATGAAAAGAAATATAATTTTCCATTCTCTCATTTCATACTATAATGGAGTTCATTCTTACATCTTCCACATTCATCACCATACATGCCAATATGGATCATCATGTTCTAATATGGTATAAAGCATCAATTGATGCTCTGCTTCACATGAACACCTCTATATTTCTAGCTCTCTTTTCTTCCAATCTTCCAAATCTTTTTTTTCACCTCATTCAGAATGGCCAATGTAGTAACCATCATGAATCCCCTCACTGATCTTTTTAGACCATACTATTTCTACCCAAATGAAAGCCCATGATGCATTTTGGTGAAGGATCACCTAATAGGAGCAAATTATCACTCTTGGTCAGGGGATATGTTGATGGCACTCACGACAATGAACAAACTACAATTTGCGGATGGTAGCTTGCCTAAATCAAATCTTGATGATCCTAATTTTGAAGCTTGGGATAAGTGTAACACTTTGGTAATGTCTTGGGTCAACCACTCATTGGATCGTTCAATTGTGTAGAGTGCTCTATGGCTTGAGACTTCCTATGACATATGGAAAGATCTCAAAGAAATGTATTATCAACTTGACATATTTCGTATTTGTGACTTACAAAAGCAACAATACACTACTAGGCAAGAAAATCAGTCCATAGATAAATATTATACACCGTTGAAAGGCCTTTGGCAAGAATTGGACAACTTCAGGCCTCTCACCTCATGCACTTGTTTGAGCAAATCTTATAGAGAATAAAACAATGTAATAAGATTTCTAAAGGGGATTAATGAGTAATATTCGGGTGTAAGATCCCGAATATACTCATGGATCCCTACCAAATATAAACACGGCTTTCTCTTCACTTATGCAGCAAGAAAGACAACTTGCTCTCCCCTTTAATGACCCTAATCTTCTTAATTTGAAAGTTTTTGGATATTTATGTTATGCTTCCACTCTTGTAAACAATAGAAGAAAATTTGACCCTAGAGCTAGGAAGTGTACATTCCTAGTGTTTAAACATGGGATAAAGGGTTACATTCTTTATCACTTAGAAACAAAAGAGACTTTCAAATCCAAAAATGTTGTATTATATGAAGAAGTGATTCCTTTCTCCAACCAAGAAAAAGTGGATGAGAATAGAGATGGAGAATCTCTGCCTACAACCTCTTTTAACCAAGGTGATCACAATCTAGATCACCAACTTTATGATGGATCCCTCAATTCTCAAATAGATCAAACTAACTAGATAAACCACATTGATGAGCCTTGTGAAGCTATTGAGGTTATTTCCAGCGCGGAGCATACTGAAGCTGTTAGAACCTCTAGTAGGCTAAGAATACCTCCTAGATACTTAGAAGACTATCAATGTACCTTATTCTAACTGACAAATTGATTGTTATTTTTAATCAAACAGGTTGTCGCAAACAAAGTATAAAAGATTGTCGAATTCACAAGGACTTGCTTGATATTATTTTAATTAGAAAATAATTAAATTTGGGTTTAAAAGAGTTTTTATTTAGTGGAAATAATTAAATTAAATTAATGTAAAAATAAACGATTTAAAAATATTACATTCAGAGATGAAGAACTTGAGATTAGATTTCACTATTTGTCCTCTAGCATCCAATAATCACATTCATATATGATTATTCCTATGATTTCTCTACCACCAGTTCTTATTTATTTATCAACTCCTTGACTAAACAGATCAAATGACTAAATAAACTAATTCTCAATTCCTAGACAAATTAATCATCTAATCATAATAATATGGGTATTAGAATGGCTAGTTCAAATAATCCTATTCCTAGACATCAATATATTACTAGTTGATATATTCTAGATCTAGTTTAAAGATGGAAATTCTCATTGCTCATGTTTAAACCTGATATCATGCATTGTGTGATTAAACCAAAACAAGCATTAAGAATAAGAATAATCAAAGAAAAAATTGAATAATATTAAACAATTAAATATTCATATTGGACACATCGAGTTCAAATAATTATATCTAACCCCAGATAGAAGGATTTAGTTACTCATTCCCATGGAAGTTATAGTCATCTGGTTAGTTGACATTCTTCTTCTTTCCAAACTTCCTAGAGTGGTTGTTGTCTCAATCCTAATATTTTCTCCTCTAAGTGGTGATTAGTGATGTTTGAGTGTTGAGTGATGCCTTTAAAAGGTGTTTAATTATCCTTATTATCTAAGGTAATTTTTGCACTTGACAACTTAATGAATGCTTGCATCTGAGGTACCTTAACAATGCCCCTGGCGAGGGGTTATTTTTCCCTTCAACACAAAGATTAGCCTAAAAGTTTTTAGTGACTATGATTGGGGGGCTTGCATTGACGCCAAAAAAAATCTATAACTGAGTTTTGCTTCTTAATTGGTGATTCTCTTATATCATGGAAAAGCAAGAGGCAGAGGATTGTTTCAAGATCCTCTACTGAGGTTGAATACAGAGCCCTTGCTCTTGCAAGCTGTGAAGCCCAATAGTTATCTTACCTTCTCAATGATTTACTTGTTCTTAACACTAATTTCATTGTTTTATATTGTGACAATCAATCAACTCTTTACATTGTTGTCAATCCAGTGTTTCATGAAAGGACGAAACACATTGACATGGATTGTCACTTAATTAAAGAAAAAATTATAAATGGAATTGTTCACTTGATTCTTATTTCTACTAAATTTTAAATTGCAGATATCTTCACTAAGGCCCTTGCACCTGCCAACTTCTATCCTCTTTCATCCAAACTTGGCCATTGTGACATACATAGTCCAGCTTGGGTGGGGATGTCAAAATATGATGATGATGATGTTTCAGAATTGGCTCAAGAAAGCTGCATTGAGCCTGATCGAGATGGCCAAGATCATGACTGCATCAAGCCTGACCGATATGGCTAAGCCAACTGCGCCCATGACCCAGCCAAACAGAACAATTATGACTCAGGCATTGGAGCACCAGAAGAATCATAACCGAGGTATTTTAGCCTCTGACTGAGAGGACATGGTCAGAACCATGACTAATAACCCTGCTGGCCAAGCATCAAAATAGTTGTGTTCAATTAGATATTTCATCAAACATTTCTCACAATTTTGACTAAATTGGTTGCGAATCAAGCAACCATAAAGCCACGTAATTAATTGTGTTTTGCTTTGTTATTTTTTTTTGTTAATAATGATTTAGTTAGGTTAGTTATGAGTTAGTTTAGGAGGGTGGTATATTTTTTGTTTCTATAAATGTATATTCTTTTGTTTTTGTTCAATCAATGAAAAGCAATATGATTTTCCACTCTCTCATTTCATTCTATCTTGGAGTTGCTTCTTTCATCTTCCACATTCATCACCATACATGCCAATATGGATCACCATGTTCTAATATGGACATCATTTAGATTCCTAGGAACATAACATATAGGACATTTACATAGAACACATTCACCAATAACTCAGCCAACACGAAAATTACACATGGTATTGACACTAGG
The DNA here is from genome assembly GCF_001865875.1 of Lupinus angustifolius. Lineage (NCBI taxonomy): Eukaryota > Viridiplantae > Streptophyta > Magnoliopsida > Fabales > Fabaceae > Lupinus > Lupinus angustifolius. The sequence continues at coordinate 12,445,886 of NC_032012.1, forward strand.
GTTACAAAATAGAACTCATTGAATTCCAATGTTGCGAGGCTAAATTCATATAGTATGCTCACTTGGAAAACATAGATATAACTCAGAAGAGGGGTCACTTGAAGCTTGTACGATCACACCAAAGAGCTTGATAAAAGGACTCGAAGAAACTAAAAGCATGGTGGGATTTCTCATACCTCAAATAGGTGAAATGGCTATTTGCATGCAAAATACGGAAGCAAAATGAGCCACCTTTCTCTGATAAGGGAAGGAGGAACAGATATATGTTCTCCCAATCCAATCTCAAATCATATTCAGACTCAATGACAACAAAACAAAAACAATAATAATAATGACACGTATGTTTGCGGACAGAATTTAGACACCGAATCTCTACTAGGTAAGAAGATGAAGTTTTTGGGTTGTGAGTGGGAATGGATTTATGATTCCACTGACTTTATCAACACGTATTTATATATTGGATTAGTTTAAAGAGTATTTGGGCAGCAAGATAGCTGTTTATTCCAGGTACTGATCGAATTAGGACTATATACAAATTAAATGTGTTATATGAATGCAAATCTCAATATCTTAGTCTATATCTCGAATCAATTAAAATGTATCATTCAATTAAATAGAAAAATCTTAAAAACAAAATTATATTACTTGTTAATCTTGGATAATATAATTAATCAATGATAAGATGTTAATGCTAACAACTTTAACATATGTAGTTAATACATTATCAACCACGAACAATGGGCATGAGATTAACATAAATTGGACGAGGGAAAAATATAAACGCATCGAAAATGCTTATGCATATGGAGCCTAAAATTGGACGGTGCTTATGTGCATACAATCATTTATTTTATTTTGGAGTATAAAATTTAGATAGGGAGAGTAGATTAATGATAATGTCAAAATATTTCTTTATTTTTCCTTTAAAAATGTAATTATCAATAAGAAATCACAATAATATATAATTATATAACATTACTAAAAATATTTAGGTATATTGACATTTTATCTCCAAAAAATCTCAAATTGGAGGACTTTTAAATAGACATATAGAGGGTTTTCAAGGAAACCCTCTAAAATCTTTCCTTTTTCTTCATCTAACTCTCAAACAAGGAGAACTTTCCAAAATCATCTATTCTCTTCTCTTCCAAAACTACACTCTCAAACTAACAAAGCCTAAGAGTTGTGTCCCTCCCAAAATTATACAAAGTATCCGGAACGCTTAGACTTGTGTGACAAACGCAAGTCGTACAAAAAGTTGTTATGACTGAAATACGTTCAACAATATTATACAAAGTACCCAAAATTATATAAAGTATCCGGAACGCTTAAACTTGTGCGACAAACGCAAGTCGTCCAAAGAGTTGTTATGAATGAAACACGTTCAATATTTTGAAATGTATGATTTGCTAATGCTTGAATATTTGTTTTAACGAATGTATATCTCAATATTCAAGGTTATATGAACAGAAAATCTCAACATTGAATGCTATCTATTTCTTCATTCTCCAAAAAAAAAGCAAGCAAAAAAACCAAAAGCCTATAAAGAAGCTCGAGAAAAAAAACTTGGTATAGTAGAATAGAATTGTAAATCTAGAACTTTATACTTCTTACTTAGTTATTAGATCAAACCCTTTTCAATCTAATGTATTAAATTATTTGCATAGAGTTGTTGAATACTCAATATGCCAGAGAAAGGTTGTGAATACTCAAAATGTCTAGATATCCTTCCCCTTTAACAAATTACCATAACATCTTGATAGTTTTGCATTTGGTACCTTTCAACCATCCCTACCCATTCTCCATAATCACAATCACTATCTTGCAGCCATCAGATAAAATAAAATAGAATCCATAAGTTTCTGTGTTATACGAAATGCATGCAGCTTCTGATAATGAAAAATCTTTCAAGATACAACAATGTGATAACAACGCAACTAGCCTTCATAATCTCCTTGGGAAAATTTGTTCTCAGGATAAAACACAGCTATAACTTGATTTCCACCAAATTTTCTTCCATTCAATCCAACGCGGGCTTTTGTAGCACCATCAACATCAACGTACTCCAAAAACACCTGCAATTATAGCCACAATTTATAGAATGCAATAAATTTTGCAGATTGAAAGCAAAACACATCATAAGAATTTGCCCACAAGTTAATGTTTTATTTTTTCATTAGTAATTGCTGACAGATCCTCAAATATATTAGCAGAAAAAGAGAAAACCGCCACAAACAAGAAAGTTATAACTGAAAGGACAGCAGAATTTTCAGAAGCATAGACCAAAGACCGCACCTTTCCAACTCCAGGGGCCACTTCACCATCTGGTCGTGGGCGAGGGATCACCACATTCACCAAAGTACCTGCAGATTTTGGAAACCAGAGCGAAGTGAAATACACAAATAAGTTGTAAAAATATGTAATTAAACAAGTGCATGTAGGGAAACTGAAAGACAAGAAAGTTATGGAGGCTTCAGCCTGTAAGTTAGGTTTGAGTCGTTATAGTAGAATGTGGGGACTACAAACGGCTGTAAAACAAAGTACATAGGAGAAAATTGAAATCAATTTCTTATAATTTGTAGTGGAAGACAAGCAAACTAAATCCGAAATTACCAAATTTGGAGCACTCCTGTCTCATATCATCAAGAATCTCTTCGTAGTCCTCGTCATCTTTGAGTTCATCAGCAGCAACTGCATGAGTTAAGCAAACCACCTTTGTTGCCACTAATGCTGGTTGTAACATAAGTTTCTACAGAAATCCAAAGTATATAGCAATTAGACTGTTAAAACATGCACAACAGATCTAGGCAAAAAAAGTTTAAGTGACAATCCCCTCAACCTGCAGAGCAATCTGCTGCTGTGCGTGCATTAAAATGCTCTCTTGCTCAGGTTTAGGCTGCACCAGGCTTGAACCTTGATTAGCTCGTCTAACAGTCAGAGTCTTATCTCCCATTTTTATTCCATTGAGAGCTGCACATGCAATATCTGTAACTGCAAGGTCTTGGTAAACACAAAATGCATAGCCCTTCGAGTTTCCAGTTTCTCTGTCTTTCACCAAATCAAAACCCCTTAGAGGACCAAATGTCTCTAAAAGCTCCCTGATCTGTGTTTCAGTGAAGTAATAAGGAAGTCCACCCACAAAAATCCGATCAGGCCCATCAAGTCCACCAGCCGACCCAGGTGTTAAGCCAACAGCACCCAGGTTGAGGTTTGGGTTAGGTTGGCTTGGGCCTAAGGTAGCAGCTAGAGAAGGATTATAATCAGTAGGTCTCCTAACCTTAACAGGTGCCCCCTGGATTTGAAATAAAATATAATTAATTTGGATTGGCATAAATCGATGTACTTGCATTCTTGCAAAAAAACTACTATGAACTCCAAGGGGGTTGCTAGTTTCGGGTATTTGGTTTTCAAATGGCTATTTTCAAAACAAAACATTTGGCGGAAAAAGAACTAAATTATTTTATTAACTCGTTTTCAAAACAACTTCATCTCAGTTTGAAAACACAACCTTTTTCTTTATTCTAGTATTTGGATTTAAAAATAACCTAACTGGGCCATCACCAGTTCACCACTATGGGTGGCGATGAAAGTGGTCCATACATGGAGATGAACTTGTGCAAATGGGGAGCAGCAGAGACAAGGTGGACTGTGATGGCATCACTAAAGGAATGGTTGGAATAGTGGTAGAGAAGTGGACATTGATGGTGTCCCGATGGAGGATGTCAAACAGAAGTGGAGGGTATTGTGCAACAACGGTGGTAGTAAGTGATGAGATATTTATCAGATATTATTCTGGTTTGAGTTTTTATGATCATATTGTATGTTTAACTTCCTAAGATTATTCTTATCCTCAATGTTAGGTGATTAATTTTGTTACGATTACATAAATACATGTATAAAACATCAATGAATATTAAGTCATTTCATTATTCAGTTCAAGATAATACCTAGGTAGTCAATTGTGGATAGCGAAGTGTAGCAACCGACCCCAAATACAATATAGCGGGTAGTGGGACGGTTGCTACAGCTAACAGAAAAAACACATGTAATTTATACCCTACACATATAAATACACAAAAATATGAAAATAAACCAAATTAAAGAAGCATGAGAGGAGTAATGAAGCAGTAGTAAAGAAGTGGGTATGTGCAACAGGGAAAGAGAGTGTTGCAGCCTGGCAGTAGGCATCATGGAAGTCAAAGCGCCTTTTTAGGCCTTGCAGGAAGACTGAAAGAGAGTATTGCAGCAGGTGGCAACATGAGGGATTAATGCAGCAAGCAGCAACATGAGGGATTAATGCAGCAAGAGTGTTTCCGAATGTGTAAAGAAAAAGAAGTGGGTATGTGCAACTTGCTGGAAAGAGAGTGCTGTAGCACGGAAGGATTAATGATATTTTTGTAAGGGCAGGGAAAGAAGGGGAAAAAATTCTGTTATTGACTAACTAGTGCGGCTACACGTTTTCACGTGATTATAAAAGGATAACATCATGTGTTCTATTAGAGAATAGTTTAGAATGTAATAAGTGCTAAGTATTAGTTACTTTTGTATAAAGTTAGTTAGACTTGGTAATAGCTTATTGTGCAAGCTATCGAGTCTAGGTTGAAGGTTTTCAAAAAGAGAATTAAGAATGCATGAGAATATGGATTGATCTTGCTCCTCCCAACGCAAATAAGCTGGACTTACATGATTGATGAGTCTATCATCATTGAGAAAACGAAGAGGAATTTCACTACCTAAAAGCTAAAACAAAACGATTGCCATGATTGGAGGTTAACGTTGCTAACATAAAGTGACGCCAAACCAGAAAATTCATCTCTGCCAGCTTCATAGAAGGCAGAGGAAGAACCATTGGAGATGAAACAGCTTGCAGCGGTGAAGCACGTAAAGGAGAAAGAGGTGGCGAGAGAGAAGAGGTCCCAGTTATGGCCGTGGCTGACAGCATCATACCATGTAAGAGAATGAAATAGAGAGAAACACAGAGTCAGAGAAAGAAATGAATATTCCAGAATTTTATTAATGAAATTGTAAGATACAAAAGAGGTAGATGAGGTATTTATAGTTAATTAAGTTGAATAGCTTACACAGTAAGCTATTAGTAAACCTAACTAACTTTACACAACAGAAACTAACACAATAGTAATCAACTCTTATTACATTCTACACTTCTACACTATTCTCTAATAAAAACCACAAAGATATGAATCAAAAAATATAAAACTGAACACTAGTTTTGGATTATAAAAATTCCAAAGCTTGAAATTGAAAAACACCCCTAAACTGGGTTAAGGTTATGGTTAGAAAAATAGATACCTCAAAAATAATACCATCTAAAGCCATTGCATTGCTAGCTTCCTCAACGGACCTCATCTCTACGAAGGCAAACTTCTTGTCATGGTTAATGTAAACATTGACCACCGCATCACCTGTACGCAATAAAATTAGATCAATTTGGCCTTCTCAAATGTCAGAAAACCAACACAATTTATGATTTTAATATACCTGGGCCGGCAGTGTTACCTCCAATGTTAGCCATAACTTGACTGAAGAAAGTAGCAACTGACTGCAGTGTCACATACAGATTACATAAGCAAAAGACTAAAAAGCCAAAATTATAATGAAACCAGCTCAAAAAATTATCCAATTTATTCTTCACTTGATTGTATGCAACTAACAGCTACAACTAGTGAGACATATAATAAGCGCATCCTCACCATGCAATATAACAATAATTAGAAGAATTTGGAGTGATAAATACGTAGGAATACAAGAAAAAAGACCACCATATAATAAAAATTGGAAGATTATTTAGAAAATAGGCAACCTAGCTGATAACCAAACTCATTCAAAAATTACAAGGGAAATATCATTCGGGGCTATTCTAGGCATCAAAAATTTAAAACCAGAGCATATATAAAGATGAATAATAAAAATATCAGCTTATCAAGGAAAATCCTCAAACACCTATTACATACAATAATTAAAAATATCCAAAAACAAGAGAGAAACCGTAAAATTCAAGATCAAATACAAATCACAGAAAAATGAATATTTATATTTATAAAATATAACAAAGAGTAGTAAAAGGCTCAAACAAAAGAAAAGTACCTGCTCATTGGCTGTAGGAGAGAGGCCCCCAACATACACCCGCCTAGCATGTCGAGTAGCCTGTAAATTTTGGTGAAACAAAGAGACCAAAATTAGGGGAAGTAATACTAAGGGGCAGGAAAATACCCCAATCTCACTTAAAAAGCTTAATTTATTACCTGTTGTGTCATAGCCTGCACTGGCATGACAGGGAGAGCACTGAATGGCTGCACCTTCAAAAGCACAAAGGATTTCTTTTAAATTAACAGAAAAATTTGTGCTCCATAATCAGAATTGGCAATAAAGAAAGAACGATACCTGACTTGTAGCCAATGGAAACATATTTTGAAACACTCCAGGAATTGCAGCATTTGTCGCCATCATCTGACCTGCAAAGGGCACAGAAAGGTATTGCACCTCAGAACAAACTGTGTTTTAATCTTTTCGTGTGGTAATGCATAAGTATCAAATGACTCCTTTAGCCCCAATTTGCATCAGCTTAATCATAATTTAAGCTCAACGCATATATTATTTTAACAAGATCAAAGGAACATTCTAAACAAATTTTAGAGATAATATTTGCAAGTCTACCAAAGTGGCCAACAGTTTCCAGATGTAGACGAACCAGACCCACCAAAAACTGGTGCATTCATTCCTCCGTGGACAATAAAGCTACAAATGTCGGCTCAGGCCATTGTCAGCACATTGGGGCTAGTAGCCCAACATTGCCTTCTTAGAACATAAGACAAGACAGAAACAAAAGAAACACCAAACACAAGACAAAAACCAAAGCATCTTTTAGTTCCAGAATTAAATCAAAAGTTTAAAGAAAGACAATTACAGAGCATGGGAAACCAGTGTTCAAGGAGCTATATATTCATGTAATAACAGAACATTTCTTACCAAGTAAGCACCATGCAATTTGATATGAATTTTCCATACTAGAACAAAAGGAACAAAGCCGTTAAGATTAAAAAATCAGCTTCATGATATATCAGAGTAAATGTACCTGTAACAGCAGAAGCACCAGCTAACAGTGCTGAAGCAGGGGGAGCCATATCAAAACCACTAGTCCTTTTGCTGTAAGTAAATGAATTTAGTATTCCAATAATACATGTGACCTTTCATGCCAAGAAATATTTTACAGTAGGTGGATAAATTCTATTTAGAATATTGAAATATATAAAATATGAACTTAAGATTTGTAGCCCCATTTACATTAGTGGTATTTTCAATTAACAAAAACAAATCTTGTGAGAGGAACATATTAATGGGCACAAAGTCACTGAAAATATCTGTATTTTAACAGGATTTGAAAGCAGTAAAACTATAATAAAAGGGTGGCCCAGTACACGAGGTTCCCACTTAGTGGGGAAGGTAGACGTACACAGCTCCACCCCTGCAAGCGGAGAGGGTGTTGCCAGACTTGAACCCTTGACCTCATGGCCACTAAGCATCAACCTTACCGTTGGATCAAGCTCATCATCCACAGTAAAACTATAATGTTGACATAGTATACATGTGGCTCTGACAATAGCAATTAATAAATGGCATTTGAAAACTACAAATTGAAGGAAAAATCTATAACCTCCAACAATACATGATCAATTAAGTGATTAACACGGAACTTCCAACTGGTTTCTAATATTACAATCAGCGCCATTATTGTGTAATACAGTACAAAATCGTTTCACAGCCAATTATGGTATCTTTTCCAAATATAGATAAATCAATCTGTATTTGACTCTTCTGTCTACATCTGGATATAACTATCCACTAATAATTGTTCTATAAAATTATCAATAGAAAAATGAACTAAAGATATTATGAAAAATAATAATTAAAATACTCATATAGATTATATATGTATGTGTATACAAATATTTTCATGAATTCAAAGTAAGAGGAAAAATTGAGATCTGAACATATCTAAAGGGACGTGAAAGAGCAAAACAATAAAAAAAAGACAAAGTAAAACAAAACTGCATTTAATGATCTAACACAATTCAAAAGGAGAGATCTTAATGTAGTAATAAATAAACAGTATGTGGTCATAAACAGTATTTCAGCCAAGGAGAGAACCCCTATCATTTGACCATACCAAGAAATATAATTGTAATTTTCTCTCAAACTAAAATTATGAAGGATGTATTGGAAATAAGATCTCAAATAAAACAGCTTTTCAACTATATTAACTATTTCTCCAACTGACAGCCATTCACAACATCATTACACTAGTTTCACATGCACATGTGCCAACTATTTTATTTTATGATGAAACAGAAATTAGGATTTTCCAAATGACAGTCACATGCAACATGTAGCCGTTCATTTTTATACACTTGATGTTAAGGATCTTTCCATGACTTACCTTTTTGAACGTGAACGAGAACGAGATCTTGATCTATGCTCAGATCTACGCCTTGACACTGAAGTAGATCGAGACCGGGACCTGCGCCTATGCCGATCCTCTCTGTCATAATCTCTTCGTCTGTACCATCAAATAATTTTAGAGAAAAATTCCAAAATAAAATGATTAAAAAGCAATTAATTGAAAATAAAATAACTGATTCTATGTGATAAGAGTATCAACAACCCATGCTGATGAAAATTCTCAAGCTTAAACTGAGTTATATCTTATAACATTAGTAATATCCCAAATGAACTTTTACATGTCAATTCTGATTAAAATTCCCAAGATCCAGCTCAGGTATAAAATAGTATCTAAAATGAACATTTACCTATCATAGTCACGGATTCTGTAATAATCATCGTCATCTCTATCTCTTCCCTTTTCCCTTCTCTCACTGTGATCCCTGTGTCGATCTCTATGATGGCGGTCCCTGTCACGGTCTCTTTCATTCTCTCCATCCTGATCTTGTTCCCTGTCTCTGCTTCCCTCTCTATACCTGTCCCTGCTTCTCTCCTTATCTCTGCTTCTCTCTCTATCCATGTCCCTGCTTCTCTCCCTATCTCCGCTTCTCTCTTTATCCCTGTCCCTCCCCTTATCTCTTTTTCTCTCCTTTTCTCTCCCTTTCTCTTGTTCCCTTTCTCTGCCTCTGGAAGATTCTCTATCATAATCACGAGATCCATACTACCAAAAGACAAATACATATCAGTAGTATAAAATGTAAACAATAACACATCTTCAAAGTTCAAACCTGATAATAGCAAGACAAGAAGCAACACATAAAATTAAGGTAAAAAATAACCACAACGGTAATAGAAGCGATCCATGTTTAGCATTATGCTGCGCACATAAGAAGCAACCAATACTATGCACTATTCACAGTAATAGATACCATGCCATAGATAGCAAAATAACATCAGAAAGCAGCTCGTAAAAGTGGCCAGAGCTTATAAATTGTAATTTTTTTAGGCAAAAGAGAAACATGTTAAAATATCATATAAAATAAAAAATTGGAGCAAAAATTAGATATGTTTACATGCTTTCATTTTATTAAGGGAAAAGTTCACAAAACTCCCTTAAACTTTATGTCTTTTGCAAGTAGACAACATGAACTATTTTGCCTCAAAAGGTAGCATGAGCCATTGTAAACATAATAAAATGCTTATTTTTATCTATTTATTGTGATATTTTCAATCACAATGGTATAAGAATTTAAAAGACAAATCTAAAATGTACTCAGTGTCAAAAAACATCCAAGACAGCTACATGTTCGACACGACGGTTGTGAAGTTTCATCTTCCTTGCTGACAAGAGTGGTATTAGATATAATTTCAACAAAGGTCAGTGTAAATACAAAAGGAAAAAAGAATATCAGACTGCAAATTATACCACAACCTACAAACACATATATAGTTATACACTAATATCTGAACATACTTTTTTCGTTGTAAGTGGAAAAAGATTTTCAATGTTATGTTTAGATCGAAAACAAAACATGGTAAAACAGCAATTCCCAAACCCCACACAGTATCGGACATACTAAAACGCAAAAGGAATCCAAAACCCTAATTGTGTCTAAATTATAACTCCAAATACGAAACCCTAGAAATCAAAATAGGAAAAAATAACATTAATTTGATGGTGTGGCGATCCTAAACATGCAAGAGATAGAAAAAGCATACGTGAGATTTGGATTCAGTGAGATCAGTGTTCGGAGGCGGAGAAAAATCAGTATGAGCGTGAGAATTGTGATGGTTTTTCTCTTCTCCGTTCTCTTCGTATATCTCTTCGTATTCAGCCATTTTTTCACTCTCGGTGATCTCTTTCTCTCACTCAATAGAGCTCTGTCACACTCCTTTGCTATTTCCTCCCTCTAATACTATTTTATGTATTTTAATAAGTGCTTTATTTTAATATTTTAAGATTAACATTCTCTCCTAACAATATCCTAGTCTAATAATGTAAATTTCCACACAATCTCCAAGATGAATAAAAAGTTTAATTTTTTAGAGCGATATTTATTGGGAAGACATCTAAAAAAATAATTCTTTACCTAAAAGGATTTATTTATTACCTAAAAGTTGAGAAGATAACATCGTTACTATCGAAATAAAATAAGATGACACATTCTCATTTGATATTTTCCTTAATTTTATTTGACTAACAAAATAAAAATATAGACAACCAAATCTTTTAAAATGAACAAATGATGAAAAACATCAAATAGCCTATAGAAAATATATAGGATATCATAAAAAACCTTTAAAATATTCTAAAATAGTTTTTTTATAATAAATGACGGCAAATATGTAACTGCATTTGAATATATGTCACTAACTAACAAAGTGTTGATATAGTGATATAAGGTTTTGTTAGATTTCAGGATGGTTAAATGGTCAATGACTCAATTCCTAGTCAGAAAGTCAACAACACACTCTAAAATAATTAATTTCTTATTCAAAAGGTAAGAGATACCCTAGTACCAAAACAAATATGTGTAAATCTTTACCTAAAGGTAATTATTTATTCTAATAGTTAATTATCACTAATTCAAAATTGATGTTTATGTTATTATTTAATTGTGTATGAACAATGTTCAATTGCAATGTTTTGTAACTATTTTATATTTTTTTAATTAAACTTGTTCGTGTTTCAAGTATATTTAAATGTATAATTATTATCTTTCTACAATGTTATCATTAGGAATATAACTGATATTTCATATCGAATACTCAATCATGTAAACCCAAGTTTCTCAGACATAATAATTAAATATGAAATTAATTAAAATTAGAAAAATTATATGAAATATTTAAAAAAGTGAAATTTAAAATTTAGAAAAATGTTTAAAAATCATAAAACTAATTATAAAAATTTGAAAAATTAGATTCAAAAATCATTAAGGAACAAATAAATAAATTAAGTATTATTTTTTTAGGATGAGTTAAGCTAAAAATAGTTAAGGGACTACCTTCTACAAATGAAAAATATAAGGAACCAAAAGTATATTTTGATTTGAACAAATATTCAAAGTGTAACAAAAAACCATGTCAATAAAGTATCAAAATATGTTTGCATACATAATGAACCAAAATGAGCTAACCAACTACACCAAAATATCCACTAGTTAAATATACAAAATTTTACCATAATGTGCTAAAATAGACCAAAAAAACTATGATAATATATATTTAGGATCATCTCCAGTAATGGAGAGTCAAATTCACCCAAAATAAAAGAAAATGACAATATGATTTGACATTTTTACCTTTAATATATAATGAGATTGACATTTTTACCCTCAATATATAATGAGATTGACATTTTTCTCCCTACGTACAAGTGCAAAATTGATAAGTTATCTCTCTAGAAAGGATCCTTACTTATATGCTCAATCAAACTTTCAAAGATTTAGTCAAGAGTCTTGGAGTCTTGGGTTCCAAAAAATTTCACTTTCTATCACTATTCCACTCCTTTATCTTTTCTTTGTCTTTGTATTTCCTTCATTTTGTTGATGCACTTGCATAGATGATTGTGACACCTGTGGTTGTAGGACTTATGTAGAAGTATGTGTTACTTGTGCAGTGGTCTGTTAAACTTGTGTAGTAGTAATAGTGGATATAATTGAGGGTTGAGATTGATGTACCTTTGGTTTCTTCCTCTTTTCCTTCTTGGTGCATGCTCTATTGTAGTTGTAGTTGTTCCTTTGTCCCCAATGTTCTTGCATCCTCTGGTTACAAAACTTTTATAATTTATATTATCCTGAAAATACAATTGAGTTAATGATATGTGTGACAATAATATTAGTGTATGTTGTCTATTAAGTACTTTTTTTTGCGATAACCAAGGGTATCCTCTCATCTTATGCTAAGGAATTAATCATTTTTGGGTTCCGTGACTATTCCTCTCAATAAATGTTGCTCTTAGGAGTTGAACTCTTGACCTTTTAATCTATCTGGGGATCTAGTAGAGCCTCGCACCACTAGACTAAGGCCTTGTTGTACCTACTAAGTATCATACTACCTACCTTGTTTCTACAGTTGGTATAACCATGTCAACTGTAATGTTGCCTATACAAGAAGACTTGTCATGATCCAATGTGTGGCACCTCGATCACTTTATTGGTTTTTTGTTGTTTGGGTAACTTGTGTGAATTGTGAAGAAGATTTGGCTCCTGACCTTGGCAATTGGCAAGATTTTGATGAAGACACCAACATCATATATAAAGAAGAAAAAGAATAATACTTATGAAGACAAATCTTCAAGAAATTATAATATAAGTCTTTAGGTACTTCTATCCTTATAATCTAAATCTATACACTTAGTAGTAATGCTCAAAAGTATTTTAAAAGAAAATTGATAAACACAAGTATAAATGAAAACAATTTTCAAAATACTATGTAACAGGTTACTAGATCTAAGTAACAGATTACTATGATTAAATAAGAGGTTACTAGAACTAAGTAACAGATTACATGAGTGAGAAACGAGTTATCCAACAAAAATTGATCAGGGGAATCGATTTCGCCATGTGGGTAACCGATTACACAACACGGTAAATAATTACCCAGTTGGACAAAACAGTTGGGTAATCGATTACACCTTTTGAGTAATCGATTACTGCCTGTGAAAATTAATTTTTCAGTTGGACAAACGTGTTGGGTAATCGATTACATTGATTAAGTAACCGATTATTGAGAGTTGTTACACCAATTTTCAGATTCAAACCACATAGCTTTTAACCCAAATGAAATGATTTCATTCCAAACGAATCCTACCTTTTCATAGAGGTATCCTGGTTGATTGGAAAGTCTATATAAAGGCTTTGAAAGTAATTTCATACACAAACATATACATAACATAACTCAGATTGAAATCACTTATTGAAACTACAATTTTCTGAAATACTTGTTCTACACTTGGTGCAACTTGTTCATAACTTTCAGAACTTGTCTTCTAAAGTTGCCTTAAGTGTTATTGCCTTACATATGTTCAGTAACCGATTACCAGGCATCAGTATGCCTGAAAATTCAAAATTGAGTTATTGGATTGCAAGAGTTTATAACTTCAAAATCTTGTAAAGGCAATCCACTGCTATTGTTAAACATTTTCTTCATTCAAAGTATTGAATTACTTTCTTTCATAGGGTGTGATAAGAAGGAGGATAGAGTCACTTGGAAAGGGTGTTTTCCAAAATTGATATAGGTTTTAGAGAGTGAGTAAGGTACAAGGGAATCTCGGGGTGAGAAATTGTAATTACTACTCTTAATATCTAGTGAAGAAATCTCTTGTGCTGCAAGAGTACTGGATGTAGCCTTCGATGGACAAGAAGGTGAACCAGTATAAAAACATATGTGTACTCCCTTCTCCTTTATCTCTTTACATTTACTTGATTATTTCTGCATATCATTTTCCGCTGCTATTAACTCTTGAATTGTGCAGAAAAACCAGTCATAGTTTTAAACAACTAAATCACCCTCTCTTAGTTGTCATCCTAGTCTTACAATTGGTATCAGAACTTTTTTGAGTAATTTATTCTCAAAACTGATCCTATTTCGAAGATAACCGCAGGATCATTTCTAGGAGAAGGTTCCAACATCATTTGCCCTCCAAGCTTTGTTGGGGAATGCTACGACTTTTGGAAGATCAGAATGAGAATCTTCACAGAGTCTCAAGATCTAGACATTTGGAATGCA
>NC_032012.1:12460175-12461682 GCF_001865875.1 Lupinus angustifolius
CCCCCCCCTCTTAATTGCCATCTCAACCTTACAATTGGCACCATAGTTTTTTGAGTAAATTATTCTCAAAACTGATCTTGTTTCTAAGATGGCCGCAAGATCATTTCTAGGAGAAGGTTCCAACATCAATCGCCCTCCAAGCTTTGTTGGAGAATGCTACAATTTCTGGAAGATCAGAATGAGAATCTTTATGGAGTCTCAAGATCTAGACATTTGGAATGCAATTGAGGAAGGACCCTATGAAACCTTCACATTTATCAACAGTGTGAGGGAAGTGAAGCCCAAATCCTCATGGAATGAAGAAGACAAGAAGAAAGTGCACTATGATCTAAAAGCAAAAAATATCCTCACTTCTGCACTCAATATTGATGAATTTTTAGAGTATCAAACTGCAAATGTGCTAAAGAAATGTGGGATACTCTAGAGACCACACACGAAGGGACCGAGGAGGTAAAAAGGTCGAGACTAAATACTATTTCCTAGGAATACGAAATGTTTCCTATGAAGCATGACCTGGACACCAGCCTGACCTGGACCAAGCTGCTCAAGCAAGCATTTGAGCGGACCTGCTTGGCCGCTCTGCCTAGCACTAGACTAGTCCTGGCACGATCAGAACTCAAGCTTGACACGGTCAGACACAAGAAGAGAAAATACTTGATTTACAAAAGAGATTTACTCACCTTACAAATTATCTCATTGGACTTGGAAAAACTTTATCAAATAGTAACTTAAACTTAAAAGTTCTAAGATCACTTACTAGAACATGGCAACTCAAGCAGCTTAGCGGTCCAACCAAGCAGCTTAGCGGAGAACTAGACCCCTGACCAGATCAGCAAGCACCAGGCCACGTCGTCTGAAAAGAAAAGTTTATCAAAAATGTCACTGGCTGCTTTGTTTGAAAAATTGCAAGAACATGAATTGGAACTCATCCCACTTGAAGACGGTCAAAGCTGCTGAACAAGCAGCTTAGTGGTGCAACAGGTGTGTACCCGGACTTGATTTAGCCATCAACCAAACCATGAAGTCACCAATGGAAGATATGAGTTTGTTCGTAAAGAAGTTCAGCAAGTTCTTTAAAAGGAATAAAGGCACTAAAACTGGATAAATGAAGGAATTTACCAAGAATAATGATGCTTCCACTTCAAACAAAACTTCACATGTTTTGAATGTAGCAAGCCAGGTCATATAAAAATGGATTGTCCAAATCTGAAGAGGAATGCCTTCAAGGGTAAGAATGAAATGAAGACTGGACGAAGAACTTACAAAGCTTGGGAAGATAATGATATCAGTTCCGCCTCTGAACCAGAAAATGAAGAACAAGCATATCTCTCTCATGGAATCTCATCACTCTAATGATGAAGAGGTAAATAAATCTAACCTATTTTCTTCTTTTGAATTGCGACATGCATTTAATGATTTACATGATGAATACATCAAACTCACCCAACTATTTTTAAAACAAAAAACTGAGTTAGAAGCATTAAAAAATAAACCATCATTGTCTTCA
>NC_032012.1:12461782-12463186 GCF_001865875.1 Lupinus angustifolius
TTTCAGAGTAGCTCACAATAGCTGGTTTCATAGCTTAAACTAGCTTTGATGAGTCAAGCATACAGAGGTGCCAAAGCTACTTGATCAAGGGACCAAACCCATGCTGAAGGGTTTGGTCAGCTGCTTAGCGGAGCTGACAAGCAGCTCAGCGGCCCAGAAGAATTTCTATAAATACGACATTCCATTAGAGCATAAAAAGAAGATAAATAAAATACAATATATCTTACACATTTTGCCTGGAAATTCTCTGAAGTTCTCTCTTCTTGTTTGCCTTCAAGGGTAAGAATGAAATGAAGACTGGACGAAGAACTTACAAAGCTTGGGAAGATAATGATATCAGTTCCGCCTCTGAACCAGAAAATGAAGAACAAGCATATCTCTCTCATGGAATCTCATCACTCTAATGATGAAGAGGTAAATAAATCTAACCTATTTTCTTCTTTTGAATTGCGACATGCATTTAATGATTTACATGATGAATACATCAAACTCACCCAACTATTTTTAAAACAAAAAACTGAGTTAGAAGCATTAAAAAATAAACCATCATTGTCTTCATGTCAAAACTGCATTACTCTTGAAAAGAAAATTTCAACGTTAAGTGTTGAACTAAATAAGGTAAACAAGAGTAGCAAAGATCTGGACAAAATTATCAACGTTTAGAGACATTCTAACGATCGAAGAGGTCTTGGTTATTCTGAAAACCAAAATTCTAAGAATTAGAATCTCTCAACAAAGATAAACTTTCAAAAACAAAGTATTCATGCTTTTAAGAATAATACCAATAAATCTAGGATACATAAGCATCATCTCATATGCACTTATTGTGAAAACCAAGGGCGTACATCAAACACTTGCATGATTAGAAAACATGGTGTGCCCTTAGGTCATTATAGATGGGTTGAGAAAAATGCTAACCATGTAGGTGATAAGTGCCAAACATACCTAAATTTCATACACTTTTATGGCACTTATCTTAAGCATAATTGAGAAAAACCAACTTAAAACAATACTTTTTATATAAAATATCATAATCTTGTATATTTGTGTGTGTATTTCTTTCTTATGTATTTTGTAGAATTTAGAAAGAAGAAAAGAAGAGAAAAAAGACTAATGGTCAAAAAGAAAAAGAAGTCAAAAACCAAGGTGCTCAACCAGGCAGCTAAGTATGGACCAAGCCACGCTAAGCTGACCTAGACACTAGCCTGACCTGGACACCAGCCTGACCTGGACCAAGCTGCTCAAGCAAGCATTTGAGCGGACCTGCTTGGCCGCTCTGCCTAGCACTAGACTAGTCCTGGCACGATCAGAACTCAAGCTTGACACGGTCAGACACAAGATTGGCACATGCCCAAGCTGCTGAACAAGCAGCTTAGCAGTCCAACCAAGCAGCTTAGCGGAGAA
>NC_032012.1:12463286-12464111 GCF_001865875.1 Lupinus angustifolius
TGCTATACTGTTAATACTCTGATAAAATTGTAAGCTCTGTGTATTCATTTCAATATCGGTTAATTGTCGTGCAAGAAACCGAATCTGTTTGAGCTTGTTGTTCTGTTTTAATTGATTAAGTCAATTGCGTTAATCGATTATCTCTATTCCTTTAATCGATTAATCTGGTGTTAATTCAGCATTAAGTATTGTTTTCGAAAAGCGGATATTATAACAGCTACACCTATTCAACCCCTCCTTCTAGGTGTATTTTAAGGTACCTAACAAGTGGTATCAGAGCTAGTACGAAGTGCTAGCTCAACTGTGTATTCGTGATCCTAAGGGAAAAATAATGGGTTCTTCAAACCCGTTTGGCAGTGATGGTTCATCCATTAACCGACCACCTATATTCAGTGGTGAAGGGTATGCCTATTGGAAAGTCCGCATGCAAATTTTTATAGAAGCCATAGACTCAGATATTTGGGAATCCGTAGTCAACGACCCTTTCGTTCTATAGCATCTAGTGGACAATGAACCTAAAGACAAGCCTAAAAGTTTATGGAGCGATGATGAGCGCAAAATGGTCCAGCAAAACCTACGCGCCAAAAATATCATCACATCAACCCTATCCAATGATGAGTTCTTTAGGGTCTCGCAGTGCCAAAATGCAAAAGAAATGTGGACACTTTACAAGTGACTCACGAAGGCACTAGCAAAGTCAAGCGTGCTAGATTAAATGCACTGACCCACGAGTATGAGTTATTTCGCATGTTACCTAGCGAATCAATCAGTGATATGCAAAAGCGATTTACTCATATCGTAAATCATTTAGTTGCTCTAGATAAA
>NC_032012.1:12464211-12464488 GCF_001865875.1 Lupinus angustifolius
ATTCAAGTCTAAGAAAGCTTACATCGTATGGGATGTACCTGAGGAGGAAACGACATCAAGCACCTCTTGCGAGAAGGAGTCAGCAAAGCTATGTTTGATGGCCAGATCTGCCAACGATGGGAATTCAGACTCACATGAAGATAAACATGAGGTATATTCTGATACCTCATCCACTTCGGATGACTCACCTCCTTATGATGTTTTATATGAGGCTTATGTCGAGTTACATGAGGAACTAAAGAAATTGGCTAGGATAAACGTTGATAGAAAAAGGGTA
>NC_032012.1:12464588-12464849 GCF_001865875.1 Lupinus angustifolius
ACGTCTCACAAACAGTCAACATCAATTAGACACTTTGCTTAATCAAACAAGAAACGTTGGTGGTCGTACAAGACTAGGCTATACTCGCTCTACTAAATATAAAAGACCATATAGAAAACATGTAGATCATCCTAAAAATAAATATCATAAGCACACACCTACATGTTTTTACTGCAATACATATGGTCATACATCATATTCATGTTAGATCAGAAAGTATGGTATACCTAGCGGCGTTTACACATGGATAAAGAAGGGAGA
>NC_032012.1:12464949-12465314 GCF_001865875.1 Lupinus angustifolius
TGTCCACCGCCGAAGCGGAATATATTGCCACTGGTGTGTGTTGCGCTCAAATCCTATAGATGAAGCAGCAACTTAAGGACTTTGGTCTTAAACTTAAAAAGATCCCCATTAAATGCGATAATACAAGTGCCATAAACCTATCCAAGAATCCCGTTTTGCATTCTAGAACAAAGCATATAGAAATTAGACATCATTTTTTACGTGATCATGTATAAAAAGGTGATTGCGTTCTTGAATTTGTTGAAACCTCTAGACAGGTAGCAGATATTTTCACGAAGCCCCTTCCACATGATACTTTCTATGTTCTAAGGAGAGAACTTGGAATTCTTGATGAACAATATCTTGATTAAAATTGTTTAGTTGTT
>NC_032012.1:12465414-12467002 GCF_001865875.1 Lupinus angustifolius
ACACTTTTTTCGGCATTTTCTCCACCTCTTTTACGCTTTGAGTCTCTGAAACTGTAACTCAACTGATCCAAGTGCACTAAGGTAGAAAAACCTCATCCTAACCCTCTCAAACCATCAAGTAATCTCACTTTATCATCCTCATTCCACTACATTCCCAATTTTCCACCAAATTAAACCCTAGGTTAGGTTTGCCTAATCCTTCTCTGCTCATTCAACATCAATTCGGGTTCTACAAATATAATGGAGCAAGGTCGCACAAAAAGGGTCAAAACTACAGCCAACCGTGTACGAAGAACGGAAGTCGGCTCATCATCCACTCGGGACCGCGGTGACCTATATTACTCACTTATCTTGCAAGAAACCCGTTTGGCAAAATTCTAAGGACGCAAATACACTTACGTAAGGTATGTCGATTTAACATGGTTGGCGGAACATAACTTTAGTTTTCCGCATGATATGGAGGCTTTGGGAGCCGTTCAATTTATGGAATTAAAGGGACAAGTTTACCCTACTCTAGTTAGGGAATTTTATGCGGAATTTTAGATATAAGGATGGAAAATACTGGTCTATGATTTCCGGTAAATTGTTTGAGATTAATGATGAACTATTTATGAATGTTGGTGGTTTGTCATCTTCGGTTTATGGAATAGGAGATTGCTCCTGGGTTAAGGATAACTTTGATCCTACTGAGGTTTATCAGTCATTCCTTCGAGGTCTGTCATTCCTTCGAGGTCCTCACTTGTATATTACGGGTCAACTGACCAAAGCTGGGTCGTTATCTATTGAGTTATGTCATTGCTTATATTCTGGTACAGAGGAACACAAATCACGCGCAACCTACTGTGAATGATTTGCTTTTCATGTATGTTGTGAAGAATAATGTAATGATTAACTGGCCTGAGGAAATATTGAAAATTATGAACAGTGTGTCTCTGTCTCAGTCGAAGCTGCTTCCCTACAGTATTTTCATTTCACGCATTGTGGATTATTTGCATATTGATGTTTCTGACACCATCATTGTTGAGTATACTGATAAGGATCATCTGGTTGGTGAAAGTCTAATTCATAAAATGGGTATATATAAGTATGGTACTACTTGGCAATATCAGGAGGACTACACCACTATCGATCTAGAACTATCCTGCGATGATGATCAGGGTGGCATGGGTGATCAGAATGCTACAAATCAGGGGGAGCCCTCTAGGACAGCATCACAGGACTCTGCTTTCGGTTTGGCTCAAATGGAAGCTATGGAGCAACGACTCAACAACCGCATGGATATTCACTTTCAAGGGTTGAAAGACTTATACTTTGTAGGCATGGAACAGTATGAAGAGCGTCAAATTGCATATTCAGACAACCAATTTCAGGCGATGAGGAATATGATTCAATCTACTGCTGAAGCTCAGAATGCCTTGTTTTGTTCAGAATTTCAGAAGTTATCTATGCTGATCAGGGGTGACCAGAACATTGTTATTCCTGATGATCATATTGACAATCCTCCACCTCAACCATAGTTTAGAAGACTTTAGACCTAGGACATCTTACCCTTAGGTTTATTTCTTCTTTATGGCACTTTATGGACTCA
>NC_032012.1:12467102-12467569 GCF_001865875.1 Lupinus angustifolius
TCGAATAGCTTATTTGGTTATGTGAATGGTTCTTTATCATATGAGATTTTATGGTGCATGTATCAAACCTGTTATTGC
The DNA here is from genome assembly GCF_001865875.1 of Lupinus angustifolius. Classification (NCBI taxonomy): domain Eukaryota; kingdom Viridiplantae; phylum Streptophyta; class Magnoliopsida; order Fabales; family Fabaceae; genus Lupinus; species Lupinus angustifolius. The sequence goes on from NC_032012.1 coordinate 12,467,181, forward strand.
ACTACATTTCTTTCTATGCTAACTGATTTGATTAAATCTTATATGTCGTTCTCTTTACCTATTGGTTATTTCATTGTCTAAACAAGGGCATTTATTCAAGACACCCAAAAATAAAACAGGTTAATAGTTAAATCCCAAATTAATTCATTAACTTCGTTTTATGCTTAACTCATATCTCTGCCTCATTTTTGACCTGGGTTATCTTTTTGATAATGTCAAAAGGGGGAGAAAGGTTGTTTTGTTGTTTGATTGTGCAGGTAGATCGTAATAACTAGCTTCCGAAATATTCGCGCATCATATCAATCATGCTAACACAATCTTCAAGCTAATTCATCAAACAATTTTTTATTACAATTGGTGTAGTGTTTGTCATCATCAAAAAGGAGAAG
>NC_032012.1:12467669-12468683 GCF_001865875.1 Lupinus angustifolius
ATTGAGTTGTATCTTCATATTGCTTAGAGTTCTTGATAACGAAAGAACAAGGTTCTTGGCTGGGGCTACGCCGAAAGAAAGGTTTTCTTTGTCGGTAGGAAGGGAGTCAAACCATAGAATAAGGTTCTTTATTTTCTTGTGAATGTCTAAGTGTTGTAATTGGAAGAAGTGCTTGTAAAACATTGTTTTAATTATGGTGAAGAAAATCTCCCAGATCTGCCGGGAGGCCTGGATGTAGTTTGCAAGTGGATAAAAATCGTGTTGCAGGATTCTTTCTTTCTCTCTTTCTCTCTTTATTGCATTTAATCGGTTAACTTGTATAGTAGATTTAATTGCTATATACTGTTTTTGTGCTATACTGTTAATACTCTGATAAAATTGTAAGCTCTGTGTATTCATTTCAATATCGGTTAATTGTCGTGCAAGAAACCGAATCTGTTTGAGCTTGTTGTTCTGTTTTAATCGATTAAGTCAATTGCGTTAATCGATTATCTCTATTCCTTTAATCAATTAATCTGGGGTTAATTCAGAATTAAGTATTGTTTTCGAAAAGCGGATATTATAACCGCTACACCTATTCAACCCCCCCCCCCTTCTAGGTGTATTTTAACCACTGATACCTAACACAAACAAACTAAGAAGTAGTTGTACCACTTAGTTTATTTGACAAGTTAAGCATATTTTTCTTAAGATCTTATATTCATTACTACTTCAATATTAGAGTAGCCAAGATTAGGGTGTGGCAACCTAATCTCTTTTTGGATGTAATATTGTTTAGTAATAAATATAAGCGATTATCATTCTACCATTTTAGGACATACAGTAAAAGCAGGATTTTAGAACTTGGTGTTTGGAGTGAATCAAAGTAAAACATAAGAACTTGTCTAAGTAGTTCAAATTCATAAGAAGTTGAGAAATATTTTCCTTATTCAAAATGATCATGTCTCCTCAAGAATTTGTTAATATGTAGTTTATATTTCTTGTTAAATTGTTTATATGCAAAACAACAAAAAA
>NC_032012.1:12468783-12472654 GCF_001865875.1 Lupinus angustifolius
AGAGGTACTTAATAATTATGTAATAAGGGATTGCTTTGATACCATTGTACCGGCGTTAGAATTTATTCTAACAAAGTCGAGATGGGGCAAAGAAGGAATAACTCATTCACATGATTATCAAGAAGTAAGTTGTAACTGGAATATTCTTGAAACCATTATACCGGCATTAAAATTTATTTCAACAAAGCCAAGATTGCGAACAAAGAATAAAACCGAGTTGACTTACTTAATCAAATAAAAAGAACACACCGAAAATGAGAGCAGTAACCTTTCAACAAATTGGCACTATTGCCAGGACGATTTGTTGAGGGGAAAAACCTCTCGACAAAAAGTCTTTCAACAAATTGGCGCCATTTTCGGGGACTTGCTTAAATAATAGAACATTTCATATTTATATGTCATTCATCAAATAGTTGTGCATAAACTTATTTTTGCTTTTGTACAAATTATTTTTGACTTTGTACAAAAATGTGAGTTATTAAATATATATTATTTATCCACTAACTCTTCTTGGAAAATAAACAAAAGAACCTTTTTTCTATGCATGAATAGGAATAAACAACTTGAATTTTCTCTTGATCCTGAAATAGAGAAAACACTCAAGAAACAGAAAAAAGCACAAAAGAGGGCACGTAAAGCAAGAACAATTATCCAAGAAAATAGAACAAAAATGGCAGACAATCATGAGTCCAGGGCTGAAAATCAGAACATCATAGGAGGATTTGTCAGCTTCAACCCCAGGAATATGATAAGAATCGGGAGACCTTCCGGCTCTCAAAGGCCAACAGAAATGAAAACAGGGTTAGTACAACTCATGTACGCCAACCCTTTTGCTGGATTAGACTACGAAGATCCATACAACCATCTCACCAAATTTTATGAGTTGGTAGGTACTGCTGGGATCTCCGAGTCTGAGGAGGAGACCATCTTTCTAAGGCTATTTCCGTTAACACTAATCGGAAAAGCCAAAGACTGGTTCCTCGATCTCCCACAACATATTCAAAATAATTGGAATTTTGTGGAAGAAAAATTTATGTCAAGATATTTTCCGGAAGGAAAATTTATGGACTTGAAAACTACGATCTCCACCTTCATCCAGCCTTCTGGGAGAGTCTATGCGAGGCATGGGATAGATTCAAATCTATGCTCAGAAAATGCCCAAACAATGGGTTCGACGTTCAAACCTAGATCCATATCTTTGTCAATAGACTTCAGGAACAACATAAATGGATCTTAAATGCAACTACTAGCGGACAATTAATGGCCAAACCTCCGTAGGAAGCAATTGACATTATCAAATCCATGGAATTAAACGATCAGAAAAGTCAACACCAACGAAGGCCACCACCTAGGCAAGGTGGAATGCTTGAACTGAACTCAGCTGATGCAGTTTCTTTTGAATATGGTTATGTATATCGAAAAGATTTGAATTTTAATCATTCAAGTTGGTGCTTTGATTAATTTTACTTGTCTAAGAAATTCTTAATGCTCTTTTTAGATTGATCACCTAAAAATTGATTTCAAGTCATAAAATCACTTGTCTCAAATACTTAACAAACAAACTAAGAAGTAGTTGTACCATTTAGTTTATTTGTCAAGTTAAGAATATTTTTCTTAAGATCTTATATTCATTACTACTTCAATATTAGAGTAGCCAAGATTAGGGTCAACCTAATCTCTTTTATGGTCGTAGTATTGTTTAAGTGATGAATATAAGTGTTTATGATTCTACACTTTTAGGATATACACTAAAAGGAGGATTTCAGACCTTGGTGTTTGGAGTTAATCAAAGTAAAACATAAGAACTTGTCTAAGTAGTTCAAATTCATAAGAAGTTGAGAAATATTTTCCTTATTCAAAATGATCATGTCTCCTCAAGAATTTGTTAATATGTAGTTTATGTTTCTTGTTAAATTGTTTATATGCAAAACAACAAAAAACTACCAAAATATGTTTAACTCATTATTTGTGCATTGACATATTCATATGATTCATTTATGAGGCAATTCCTTGTGGTTCGATATAACCCTATACTAAACTACAATTGAATCTTGCAAGAGGTGTAAATTATAAAATAGTAAAGTGTTATCAATAAATTTATTTGTTGAAAACATCTTTTAATATACAAAAGTGATGAAACTAACTTACTAACTCTTATTTATTGTTATTTACATTCCGCAATTTATTTATTCTTTAATACCAACCTTCCTTAAGAAAGAAGTTTGGTTTGTTAATCAAATGAACCCGAAAAGGAGTAAATAAATAAAGGTCACTTAAATTTATTATTCTTTTGTTCTTTATTTATTTATTTGTTTCTAACAACTAACTATTCATCACTTTTGTAGATTAGAATATCATTAAACCGGTGTTGGAATGTATTCCACAAAACCGAGATAGTATTCAAAGGTACTTAATAATTATGTAATAAGGGATTGCATGGATACCATTGTACCGGCGTTAGAATTTATTCTAACAAAGCCGAGATGGGGCAAAGAAGGAATAACTCATTCACATGATTATCAAGATGTAAGTTGTAATTGGAATATTCTTGAAACCATTATACCAGCTTTGGAATTTATTTCAACAAAGCCGAGATGACGAAGAAAGAATAAAACCGAGTTCACGTACTTAATCAAATAAAAAGAACACACCGAAAATGAGAGCAGTAACCTTTCAACAAATTGGCACTACTGCCAGGACGATTTGTTGAGGGGGAAAACCTCTCGACAAAAAGTCTTTCAATAGTAGGACCCAAATAATATTGGGTACCTAATATAACTTAACCTGTTTTGCAGGAAAGTTTGAGAGCCGCATGCAATTTATGGTACTTGGACAACGACTGCTCAAAACACATGACGAGCAACAAAGATAAGTTCTTTGTCCTTACTCCAAGGGACAAAGGCTATGTTACATATGGTAATAACAACAAAGGAAAAATACTTGGAGTTGGTAGAATCGGTAAGCCACCTTCAACGACTATAAAATGAGTATTATATGTCGAAGGACTCAAGCACAACTTGTTGAGCATAAGTCAACTACGCGACAAAGGATTTTCATGTGGCATTCTACTCGGATAAATGCATTATCGAAAGTAAGGATTCTATTAACTCTAAACTAATTGGTAAGAGAATAAATAATATTTATATGATTGACATAGATTCTTATTTACTAATAAAATGTTTAGTTGCTAATAATAATAATTATGCATGGCTTTGGCATAAGAGAATTGCTTATATTCATATGGATCATTTGAATAAACTGATTAAGAAAGATTTAGTTGTTGGTTTTCCCAAAATGAAGTTTGTTAAAGACAAACTATGTAGTGCTTGTCAGATGGGTAAACAAACAAAGACTTCTTTCAAACCTAAGCATATGGTTTATTCCGATAGACCATTGCAGTTACTACACACAGACTTATTTGGCCCCTCAAGGACCAAGAGTTATGGTGGTAACTATTATGCTCTTGTTATAATAGACGATTTCTCAAGATATACTTGGACCCTACTCTTAGTACATAAGAATGAGGCATTCAATGGATTTATAAAATATTCTAAAAGAGTTCAAAATGAAAAATCTCTAAAAATTGTTGCTATAAGAAGTGACCATGGAGGATATATTAAAAACACATCTTTTGAAGAATTCTATGATGATCTAGGTATCAATCACAATTTTTCTGCTCCTAGAACACCAGAGCAAAATGGTGTTGTCGAGAAAAAGAATCGGTCCTTAGAAGAACTTGTTTGTACAATGTTGAATGAAACTAATCTTCCAAAATATTTCTAGGCTGATGCAGTTAGTTTGTCTTGCTATGTTTCTAACAGAGTTCTTATAAGACCAATTCTCAAAAAAAAACCCCTATGAACTCTTTAAA
>NC_032012.1:12472754-12513052 GCF_001865875.1 Lupinus angustifolius
CAAAAGCTGATGAAGGACTCTTCCTAGGCTACTCTCTTATGAGTAAAGCTTATAGAATTTTCAATAAAATAACTTTAGCCATGGAAGAATCTTTTGATGAAACCAATCCTGTAATAAAGGATGGGATAACTCTTGATGAAGAGGACTTGCCAAGTTCCCTTTTAAAGGAGGATTCTTTTACTAATACAACAACCAATACTGAGCACTTGAAAATGAATGATACTCTATCTTCTCAAGAAGAGCATATTCATTCTGATTTACCCAAAGAATGAAGAACTGATTGAGACCATCCTATTGACAACATCATTGGTGAGGGTAGCACAAGGATACAACTAGGAAGAAGATATAGATTTTGATGAAACCTTCGCTTCTGTTGCTAGACTTGAGGGTATTGCGTTGCTACTTGCATATGCATGCTCTTAAAATTTTTAGTTATATCAAATGGACGTAAAGAGTGCATTTCTTAATGGTAATATACAAGAGGAAGTGTTTGTAGAACAACCTCCAAGTATAGGAAGTTGTTGGGTATTCCATAATAAATCAGATGAAAATGGAATTATTGTTAGAAATAAAGCTAGACTAGTAGCACAAGGATACAACTAGGAAGAAGGTATAAATTTTGATGAGACCTTCGCTCCTGTTGCTAGACTGGAGGCTACTCAGTTACTACTTGCATATGCATGCTCTTTAAGTTTTCAGTTATATCAAATGGATGTAAAGAGTGCATTTCTTAATGGTTATATATAAGAGGAAGTGTTTGTAGAACAACCTCGAGGTTTTGAAGACTACAAACATACTTCTCATGTCTATAAACTAAAGAGAACTCTCTATGGCTTAAAGCAAGCTTCGTGTACTTGGTACGAACGTCTAACATACTTTCTTATTTAAAAAAGTTTTACAAAAGGAAAGGTCGATACTACACTATTTAGTTAGAAAATAAATCATCATACTCTTCTTGTTCAAATATATGTAGATGATATTATTTTTGGTTCTACTAATGAAACCTTGTGTAGTGATTTTGGCAAAATGATGCAAGGGGAGTTTGAAATGTCTATGATGGGGAAGCTAAATTACCTCCTTGGATTACAAATCAAACAGATCAAGGATGGTATTTTTGTGAGTCAATCCAAATACTGTAGAGACTTGTTGAAAAGATTTACAATAGATGACTGCAAGCCAATTACCACTCATATGGGTTCTGGCACATACATTGATATGGATGAAGCTGGAATATGCATTGATATATCAGAGTATCAAGGTATGATCGGTTCCCTACTTTATTTAACTGCCAGTACACCTGATATAATATTTAGTGTCTGCTTGTGTGCTCGATATCAATCTAAATCAAACGAGTCACATTTAGTTGTTGTCAAAAGAATCATTAAATACCTAAAAGGTAAAACTAACATTTGATTATGCTATCCAAAAGGAAGTATATGTGATTTGGTTGGATATTTCGATTCAGATTTTGTTGGATGCAAAACTGAGAGAAAAAGTACAAGTGGTACTTGTCATATATTAGGAAATGCATTGGTCTCATGGTCATGCAAGATACAAGTCTGTGTTGCTCCAAGTACCACTGAGGCAGAATACATAGCGGCAGGTAGTTGTTGTGCTCAAGTGTTGTGGCTTAAATAACAATTGCAAGATTATAGCTTGGACTTAGGCTACATACTCCTAAAATGTGACAATACTAGTGCTATAAATCTCACAAAGCATCTAGTAATGCATTCTAGAACCAATCACATAGATATAAGACATCATTTCCTTAGGGACCATGTTCAAAAGAAATATGTATCTGTAGAATTTGTTGATACTCATGACCAACTAGCAGATATATTCACTAAACCCTTGGCAACAAAACCTTTCTATAGAATTAGACGTGAATTAGGCATACTTGATGAAGCTTACTTATCTTAAATGCTTATTATGGATTATATGTGTGTTTCATTATGCTTATAATATGCCTACTTGTAATTAAAATTACGTAAAAAATTTCAAAATTTGCAAATTATTGGATATGTAATCGATTGCATGTGATGAGTAATCGATTTCCAAGCATCATGTATGCCTGAAAATTCAAATTCTGGGTTCAATAACCGATTACTCTAGAGAGTAACTGATTACAACATTGAGCAAGAAGCCTTAGTAATCGATTACCCACATATGTAATCAATTACCTAAGGTGTCTGTTTGAATTCTGGGAATTATTTTGTTGAGTAATTGATTACTCACTACGAGTAACCGTTTACTCTGAGCAATATTTAAGTTTTCCTCCTCATTTTTTCAAACACTTCTTCTTCCTCCTCAAACCCTCTTTTTCGTGTTCAACCTAGAGTTTTCTTGGAAACCTCATTTTTGTAAGAATGAGATTGCAACTAAGAGGGGGGTGAATTAGTTGACTTAAAATTATGGCCACTTTTTCTGCAAAAACAAGAGTTAACGTGCAGCGGAAAATATATGTAGAAAAATAATCAAGATAAAATCAAAAAGGTAAGGGAGAAGAGAGTACACAAGTATTTTATACTGGTTCACCTTCTTGTCCACCAAAGGCTACGTCCAGTACTCTTGCAGCACAAGAGATTTTCCACTAAATATTATGAGTTGTAATTACAATATCTCACCCCGAGATCTCTATGTACCTTACACACTCACTAATATTTATACCCTTGGAAAACACCTTTCCAAGTAACTTTATCCCCTTTCTATTCACACCCTGTGAAAGAAAGTTTATTACAATAAATGAAGAATTTCAGTCATGGCTTTGGTTTGCCTTTACAAGTATGAAATATTATAACACTTGCAATCCAATCAACTCTCTTTGTATTCTTAGTAATAATTCCCAATAGATTTGTAAAACTTTGAAAATATTACTTCAAGTAACTTAGAAAAATTCTCTTTTGAAAGTTTAAGAACTTAGTGCAAATGTGCAGAAAAATAGTGAGAGAATTTTTCATAGTATGAGAGTTATATGAAAGTTGTGTTTTTGTGTTGTGAGAGTTAGAGTCTTTATATAGACTTTACAAACACCCATGGTGTCTTTCTAAAAGTGTAGGAGTTTTTGGAAGTGAAGAGATTTCATTTGGAGTGAAAACATTTCGTTTTGAAATCTGAAATCTCATGCAACAGTCTTCAGTAATCGATTACTGATAGTGGGTAATCGATTACCCAAACTCACTGTCCACTATTTATTTAAAAATGAATTAGAGTAATCCATTACACCATTTGAGTAATCGGTTACTCAACTTTTGTAAACCTGGTAATCTGTTACTCAAAGGCAGTAATGGATTACTCTGAACAGTTTTAAGTTGGATAACTCTTTTTCTCTCACATGTAACTTATTACTTGAATGAAGTAACCTGTTACACATCATTTCAAAAAAAAATTGTTTTAATTATTTTTAAAGTGTTTCATTATTCTTTAAAAATAGTTTGAGCATTACTACTTTGTATATCAAAGAGTTTTAGGATAAAAGTACCTAGAGAGACTTAATCTAATTTTCTTGAAGCTTTAATCTTCTTTGTCTTCATAAGTATTCTTCCTTTTCTTCTTTTTGGTGATGTTGGTGTCTTCATCAAAATCTTGCCAAGGTCAGAAGCAAAGATCTTCTTCACAATCTCCCTTTTTTTGATGATGACAAACCAAGATCTTCTTGACAGTGTAATTTTCTTGAGAGCAACATACTTTGAGATATGTTGAAGTTTTGACTTGAGTATGCTCCCCCTATCTTGTATGCTCCCCCTATCTTTTGGAGTAATGTGCCTGAAATATAATTTTACAGAAAATACACTCCAACTTTTCTCCCCCTTTTGACTTCATCAAAAAGTAGAAAAGCAAAGAGATTCCAACACAATATATATAACATACATACATTTTATATAATTAAGATATAACAATGTTGTAGCATATATTCATATAAAGATATAGATAAGTATTGCAATGCATAGATAAGATGTTTCAATCAAATATCCAGGATTGGAATAATAAAGCATAAAACATCATAAAGTAACTTGTCCAGGAATATGCAGCAATAACTCAAAAACAACAACCAAGTGAAAATATGTTCGAGATACACGAGTTGAGTGAAGAAGATGAGTTTTGAAAAGGTTAAAAATTGCAGAAATTTTATATATAACAGCACGGAGTAATCAGTTACTCAAAAATAAAATTTTTTAAATTTTCAAACAACAGCTTTGAGTAATCAATTACTCACTTTGGGTAATCGGTTACTGAAACACACTATTAACCCTATAATCGGTTACTCTCCAGTGTAATCGATTACTTACCCCAGAAAAACTTATTTTTAGGCAAAATTAAGTTATGAAAATGATTTTTAACCCAAAAATTTAAGTTTTTGAACACAAATAAATATATTTAAGCATTTAAAACTTAAAGTGTTTCAATTTCTTTTAAAATATTTTGAGCATTACTACTTTAGTATATTAAAGTGTTTAAGACAGGTAAGCTTCATCAAGAATGCCTAATTCAAGTCTAATTTTGTAAAAAGGTTCTTTTGCCAAGGGTTTAATGAAAATGTCTGCAAGTTGGTTATGAGTATCAACAAATTCTACAGATACATCTTTCTTTTGAACAAGGTCCATTAGGAAGTGATGTCTTATATCTATGTGTTTGGTTCTAGAATGCATAATGGGATTCTTTGTAAGGTTTATAGCACTAGTATTATCACATTTCGGCGGAGTGTAGCCTAAGTCTAAGCCATAATCTCGTATTTGTTGCTTAAGCCATAACACTTGGGCACAACAACTACATGCTGCTATATATTCAGTCTCAGCAGTGCTTAGTGTAACACATGCTTGTTTCTTGCAAGACCAAGAAACTAAAGCATTACCTAAAGTGTGAGAAGTACCACTTGTACTTTTCCTTTCAGATTTACATCCGGCAAAATCTGAATCTGAATATCCAACCAATTCACATATACTTCCTTTTGGATACCACAGTCCAACTTTAGAGTTACCTTTTAGATATTTCATAATTCTCTTAACAACAACTAAATGTGATTCTTTTGGTTTAGACTGATAACGTGCACACAGACATACACTAAAAATAATATCAGGTCTACTGGCAGTCAAATATAGAAGAGATTCGATCATACCTCGATACTTTGATATTTCAATACTTTTTCTACTTTCATCTACCAACCCTCCTAAACAACAAACGTATGAGTTTCATGCTGAGTCTTCCTCATCTATTCCTATGCCTACTAACCTGATGATCATGGATGAGTTATTCTTTCTTCGAGGCTACATCTCTAATCAGATGGATGTTCTTGACGCTCAGAATTGGATGAGTTATTCTCTCTTCGAGGCTACATCTATAATCGGATGGATGCTCTTGACGCTTAGAATCAACAAGTCCAATTCGAGCTTCAAAGTATTCCTTATAAGATCAATAGCATGAAACTTGATGACGATAGCACTGAACCTGAATCTTAGATTACTGTTTGTCTAGGAATTATGTTTGTAATGTTGCATGATTGTGAACACGTTGTTGTTTGTTTGTTGTTTTCTGACTATGGTTCAATTTGTACAAACATCTTTTAAATTTTTGCTATTGAATATCACTTTTATACATATTGTATGATATATATATATATATATATATATATATATCTATATTGTGCTGGACTCTTGGCTTTTCTTTGATGAAGTCAAAAGGGGGGAAAAGTTCAACGTCTTTCTTATAAGATAAATAGCATGGACCTTGATGATGATGATAGCACTGAACCTAAATCTTAGATCTCTATTTGTCTAGGAATTATATTTGTAATGTTATAAGATTGTGAATAATTTGCTGTTTGTTTGTTGTTTTTCTGATTATGGTTGAATTTGTACGAACATCTTTTTAATTTCTGCTATGCGATATCACTTTTTTTATTACCTTTATGCTTATTGTATATTGTATGCTGTATATATATATATATATATATATATATTATGCTGGAAACTCTTGACTTTTCTACTTTTTGATGAAGTCAATAGGGGGAGAAACGTTGGAAGAGTGTGTTTTCTGTTATTTTCTGGATAAAACATTTCAGGCACATAACTCCAAATCAAAGGGGTAGCATACAAAATAGGGGGAGCATACTCAAGACAAGACAAGAATATCACAAAGTATGCTACTCTCAGAAAACTACATTATCAAGAAGATATTGGTTTGTCATCATCAAAAAGGGGGAGATTGTGAAGAAGATATGGCTCCTGACCTTGGCAAGATTTTGATGAAGACACCAACATCACATAAAAGAAGAAAAGAAAGAATACTTCTGAAGACAATGAAGACAAAACTTCAAGAAATTAGAATCTAAGTCTTCAGGTACTTCTATCCTAAAATTTTCAAAATACTGTGTAACATGTTACTAGATCTAAGTAATAGGTTACTATGATTAAGTAAGAGGTTATCATAACTAAGTAATAGGTTACATTAGTGAGAAACGAGTTATACAACAAAAATTGATCAGGGTAATCGATTATACCACGCGGGTAACCGATTACACAACACTGTAAATAATTACCCAGATGGATAGAACAGTTGAGTAATCGATTATACATTTTGAGTAATCGATTACTGCTTGTAAAATTAATTTCTCACTTGGATAGAATTGTTGGGAAATCGATTACATTGATTAAGTAACTGATTAATGAGAGCTGTTACACCACTTTTCAGATTCAAACCACACAGCTTTCAACCCAAACGAAATGATTTCATTCCAAAAGAATCTTACCTTTTCATAGAGGTATTCTAGTTGATTGGAAAGTCTATATAAAGGCTTTGAAATTCATTTAATACACACACATATACATAACATAACTCATATTGAAATCACTTATTAAAACTACAATATTCTGAAATACTTGTTCTACACTTGGTGCAACTTGTTCATAACTTTCAGAACTTGATTTGCAAAGTTGCCTTAAGTGTTATTACAAGGTAGTCAAACATTATGAGCATTAGTACTAAAGTATACATTGAGTTATTGGATTGCAAGAGTTTATAACTTCAAAATCTTGTAAACGCAATCCACTGCCATTGTTAAACATTGTCTTCATTCAAAATATTGAATTACTTTCTTTCATAGGGTGTGATAAGAAAGGGGATAGAGCCACTTGGAAAGGGTGTTTTCCAAAAGTGATATAGGTGTTAGAGAGTGAGTAAGGTACAAGGGAATCTCGGGGTGAGCAATTGTAATTACTACTCTTAATATCTGGTGAAGAAATCTCTTGTGCTGGAAGAGTACTAGATGTAGCCATCAGTGGACAAGAAGGTGAACTAGTATAAAACCATATGTGTACTCTCTTCTCCTTTATCTCTTTACATTTACTTGATTATTTGTGCATATCATTTTTTGCTAATATTAACTCTTGAATTGTGTAGAAAAATCAGTCATAGTTTTAAACAACTAATTCACCTCCTCTTAGTTATCATCTCAATCTTACATGAATTTATTGGCTCATTAATGCTATTCTTCCTTTGTTTTTTAGGCTCATCCGTGCCATTCTCATGTATGGTGGATGAACTGGTTCAAAGTCAACTATAGGCCACAACTTTGGCCTATAAATGGTCAAGATAATATGGGAGAATGAGTTTAAGAATTGAGTGTAATATGTATCCTCAAAAAGTGTAAAGATGTATACATGACAAGTGTATTATTCATCATTCAATTTATATTATATCTATTTAGGCGTCAATAATGACTGGAAATGAATAGTAAATGATACAATAACAATATAAAAAATCTTTATATTATCAGTATATACATTTTTTCTCTTAGAATTTTTGCTTGCCAGGGATATATTAGCCAATAAAATATATGAAAACTAAAGATCAAGTATAATAGGTAAAAAATAATATACAACATGTAGACGAACCTACATCATTTCTAGTACTAGAGGATCTAGTAATATATGACTTAAAAAAAGAGAGTAAATATTCCTTTTAATATTTCATGTTTTTCAACCTTTACTAGTTTGGTCTCTCAAAAATGAAAAACCCAAAATGGTCTTAAAAAATTTAAACGTTAGTCAAATTAGTCATTTTTAGCATATTTATAACACCTAATACAGACTAATTCGACCCTAAAAGGACTAATTTGACCTACATTTAAAAATTTTGTGCACCATTTTGATTTTTTAAAATTTGAGGGACCAATCTAGTAAAATCGAAAAGCATAATTGACTGAAATGAGTATTTACTCTAAAAAAAAGTTAACAACACATATTTTAAATTATTTTTAAATAAAAATATATAAATCATGAAACAAGTCTAGGCCTTACATTCCACTACCAGAGAGAATTCCAACACTCTTCGAACACATAATCCTCTAGTATATGGTTCATGTGCCACATATATGTCACTCCATGACCGTAAGGGATCCTTGACACGTCCTACCATTTCTATATGCACAATTGCACATGTCATTTTACCTAAGTGGACAACAAATTTATCTTTGCCCTTGGTTATTTCAAAAATTGCATATCCCTGGTCTCCACACCAATATGGTGTCTAACCATTAGCTTCTCTTTTAACGTCTCAATTATATTTTGTATCATGAGACATATATTCCCTCTATACCTCAATATTAAATCTGCGAGTTGGTTTTTAGAAAGCAATATATCAAATAAGAAAGGTTGGACGACATGAAATACACTTGTAAATGTTGAAAATATATTTGTATGCTTCTATATTTATGCTCAAAACTCAATCTGTCATAAAATACAATTAAAGTAATGACATTTATTTATTTTATCATATTGGTTATTTAATTAAATAGATTATATGATAAAGTCATTGATTAAAAATTATAGACTTGTTATTATAATAGAGATTATAAAAAATTAGAAGCATATCTTTTATAATTTATAATCTAAATTGTTCTTGATCATAAATCATTGAGAATATGACACCAATGACTCGAGTAGATCAACATATGTGAAAGTATTTATTGAATAAATATTAACATATCTCATTTATTAAATTGTACATATATATGATGTATATGTAGACATGATCATTGAACTACTCAACTGAGAATTCCCAATGATTAAATATTACTTGAAGTTGTCAATAGGAAACTCTCCATAAGAAATGAAATAGTTTTCTTTCTCTTGAGATTATTATGGTAATAAACATGTTATATATTTTATTTTGATTTTGGACATAAAATGTCTTATGACATTATTTGAATGAATATTAGATATGATTAAAGTGTTTGTAGAATTAATGGTTAATGAAGAAATTCATCAACTCGTAATGAGTTTTAGCTCTATAATAAAAGAAGAGCTTGACCAAGATATCCATATGAATAAAGAAATAAGTTTATTTGAGTCATTGTGACAACTTATTAAAGTTTGACAATCACACCATACTTTAAAATTAGTCCAGAGCTGTAAAGATGAAATGAAATATTTTAATTAATCTTCTAGCGATTCATAAAAATAAAACATATATTACTTCATACTAACTGCCCGTTAAGGAGTGTTGCTAGACGCCAACCTTATCACCAATATATATGTATATATATTGATGCATATGTTAGGTTCCTAGAGTGAAAAAGAAGTAACATAAGAGAGAGAGAACAAAAGATCTCCATGAGTGTTTTGTTACAATAAACAAAAGAAGACAAATGATGTTGTCTTTTGTACCATCTTCTCTCTTATTTATTTTCTACACATATATACAAAAGAGTTTTGTGAGTAAGCTATCTTTGTTTTAGAGTGCTCTATTTTCTATTCCATTAGTTTAAAGAGTTGATAGCAAAGATTAGTGTTAGTGTAGATGTACATGTGTAGAGTTTTCATAATATTGAAGAACAACTTTAAAGATTCAAAATCTAAAATCTGGTACACATTTTATATGTAGTTTTTTACTATATATAATTTTATACACAAATAGATCTATGTTTATTTTATTGTGTGTGTTAAGAATACTATAAGACAACTTTCAATTAGTACTAGAGCATGATTTTTGTATTTAATTTATATATATTTTTGGAAACATGTCTGCTAGTATATATAATACACATATATGAAAGAGAGAATAGTCTATGTGTGTGCAAAAAAGAGATTGTCTCTCTTAAGTTACAATATGTGAAACTAAGAGCAACCACAGTGGTTGTTTTCAGGGTTGTTCTTAATGAAATAAGAACATTCTTACTCTATTCTCCAGTATGTCATTCTTATTTTTTGACTTTTGTTCTTAAATAAGAACAATTTTTTGTTGTTCTTAGCCAATAGAAAGTGAGGGGAGAGGTAGATGTTAGGTGAAAATGTAAATGTTTTGGGACCCAAATAAGAATAAAAATGATGTTTGACATTATGGAAAAAATATATGTTGTTCTTATTTCATGGGGAGTTATAATAAATTATAAAATAATGTGTGAGACATAAATAAGAATGAAGATTGTAATTGTTGTTGGTGATACTCTAATATATTATGAATAAGAATGAAGGAAGTGTCGTGTCTGTACAAGTCATTGTTCCTGGTTTTTTTCCTTCTAGTGCGTATCTGTTTGGACATATATATGTAGGGGCCGATCTTCCCTAGGGCAGGTGGGGCAGTTCCCGCACCCCCCCCCCTAAATATTTTTAAAATTACCATAGATATATTTTTTTAATATGTTTCAAAATTCAACAACAAAACTCAAGAACAAGAGTGTAACATTCATGCATTGTCTATTTATACATAGTCACTATATTATCCATCATTCATTTAGATTAATTTTTAAAAAGTTAATAAAGATTAAATGTAAAGTGGATGATGAAGTGATAGTGTATAAAACTCATACGCTATTACTGCATACATTTTTCTCCAAGTATAATACTTCTACACGACCTATTGGACAAGAAAAAAAAATCATTATTCTCTTCATAAACTCCCACCCTCTATGAAGCTTCACTCTCTTGAGTATGACATGACATATTCCCCTATCTCTAATATAGCTTATGATAACTCTGATATAGATTTTGGTAACTCTACAACTTAAACCCCATTTATTTTTCACCTTAAAAATGTCTTATTTACTCTTTATAAATCATTTTTCTTCAATTGATTTTTCCATAGGCACATTATCATATGTTTATGAAGTCATATATCTTATACATAGTCCTGCCTGTCTAAAATTAGAGTAAGGATTCTCTCCATTAATGGAGAGGCAAGTGCCATAAAATAATACACAAAAAGCAACATGCAATGACACTTTTATTCTTTTATTTAGCATGAAGTCACAATTTTGCCATTGAAAGTATGAGGAAAAATAATCACTTACCTCTCCATTAATGGAGAGGAGAGGATCTTTGTTCCTAAAATTATGGTCAAGATCCACCACTTATATATATATATATATATATAATATGAAAGAGAAAAGTCTTTATGTGTGTATATATCATGAAGAGGCAAAAGACTATGTGCATTTTTTATATGTATAAGGTGTAAAGAGAGCATATCCTCTTTCACCATGTTTCATGTTTAAAAGTAAGTCAAAGCCATTGTGCATTTTTTGTAAGTGTTATGCATTTTGAAAGAAATAAGAACGGGAAAGAAATGCACTTTCCAGAAAGCAAATATATATATATATTGTGCATTAGTATGTCTTTCATATATAAAAGGTATAATGAAGGCATTGTTTTTTCTGTGTTGTGTTGATTGGAATAGTGTTCTAAAGAAAAAAAAAATTCCATAAACATGATATATGTGTGTTTGGTTGCCTGTTTTAAGTTACTTTGCATCTTTTAGTAACTTTTTGTAAGTTACTCACGCATTCATGTTATTCTGCATCATTAAGAAAATAAATTTTTTTATACAAATCTTAAATACTGAAGTGATAAAGCAATGTCATGCATGATGTATTAAATTTTTATAATATTTGAAGATGTGTTATATTTTTTTATTATACGTCATGATATATATTTAGAATTTAATAACAAGGAACGATATGAATATCATGTAACTTGTAAATTAAATCAAGAGTAAATTATACTAATACTTCCTGAGTTTTAGTGAAGCTACACAAACGACCTCTCCATTTTTTACACCGATAAAGAAACCCCTAATTTTTATACATACATTATATTGATTACGCATACGTGAGAAACAAGTGTGATTTTTTAAGCAAAAAGGGGTGGTAAGTGTAATTAAGTTAAACAAAATATGGTATATTGTGGAAACAAGTACAAATAGTATACGAGTCAATACATTTTCATTATTTTTTGTTCGTTGTAATATAGTATAAGAGTTAAACACTGTCTCCTTAAAATTATTGATGCATCTTATAATTAAAAAAAGTAATGAAAATATATTGACTCGTTACTATTTAGATTTGCCTTCATAATATATCATATTTTGTTTAACTTTAATTACACTTATCATTTTTTGTTTAAAATATTACATCTATTTCTCACACAGGGTAGTCAGTGTAATGTATGTATAAAAATTAGGGGTTTATTTGTAGGTGTAAAAAATGGAGGGGTGGTTTGTGTAATTTCACTAAAACTCAGGGGTGTTAGTGTAATTTACTGTTAAATCAATTGTTACATGTGATGTTTGTTTAGAATTTAATAACATGAAATGACCTCACAATCAGGGAACATGTAAAATTAAATTGTTTAAAACATATATACTAATAGGAATGACTCAACAAACAAGTGACTATTGGTATGAATTTTTTAATGAAATTATATGTGATACATTTGAATACTTTAAAGTATGTATGAGAAACGACTTGGCAACAAAGGGGCTCTTTCATACTTTTAGAATAATTTATTTATTTCAATTAGAAGAAATAATGATTTCTTTGATTATAATAATTTGTCTCTCACATTTATTATAAACAAATTTATTGGCTTTAGATTTCCAAAATGTCCACTATATCATTACGCTCCATTCTTGAAACCTCTAAACTGATCGGAGCCAATTATAATGATTGGTACCATAACTTAAGAATAGTTCTCATGCATGAAAACCTAATTAAGACCATTGATGGACCCGCTATCGCTCCTCCAGTGGACTCGTATAACATTGAAGCAACCAAAGTGTATGAGAAATACAAGGAAGATTGTTTGAATGTTAAATACATTATATTGTCATTCATGAATTCTGAACTTCAGAGGCAACATTAGGATATGGATCTAACTGCTATCATTGAGTATCTTAAGAAGATGTATGGTTGTCAAAGCAGGACTGCAAGATGCTAGTTATCCAAAAAGTTGTGTAGGTCCTTAATGCATGCAAATAGAGGTGTCAAAATGGGTGGGCACGATCGGCTTGGCCCGCATAAGCCCGAAAACTTATAGGACTTGAGTATCATATTATGTACTTTTATTAAATCCGATATTTTTATCCCAGACCGACCGAGCTATATTAAAACCGGGCTCGGGCCGGGCTTACTAGGGCAGGTTCGGGCTACCCATTTTCCATATTTTTTTAATCTTTTTTTGGGGTGAAAATTCTTTTACGAAATATCTTATAATAAAAAATAGATAATAAATATTGTGTTATGAACTTTGAATAGGTAATAGAGTAATGCCTATAATATAAATAAATTCTTTTACCAAAAAGTTTCTCACTAAGCTCACATAATTTTTGTGTTTAGCTTACACTCCCTCACATGGTTGGTTTATGTACAACTCTTTGATTTTCAAACAAATTCACAAGTTGATGATAAATGATTTTCCAAAAAGTTTGCATTTTATAAAAGTTATGACATTATGAATTATTCACAAAAAATTTCAGATTTTCATCTCATGTTGCTCATCAAAGCTTGTTAATTTACAAGGTTATTGATCTTGTTAAAAAAACAATGTTTAAGCCAAGTTGTGTTATTCACCAAGTTTAGTTTCAAAACTTTCACTTTTTAAATAAAATATCAAAGGAAACTAAAGTAAACACAGTACTAAAAATTAAACACACTAAAAAAAATTAAAACGCAATCAAACACACTAAAAATAAATTTTAAAAAGCACAAAAAAACACAAATAAATTTCTTAAGTTCTTGACTTGTCCTCAAGTCATTTTGAAAAAATATTTTAAGGAAGTTTGTGTAACATTTTCAACGAATGAAAAATGAAAACCAACCAACATTTTTAGGAGAACACAAAATTTCATTCTCCTTGATTTTACTATCTTCTTCAAGATAGTAGTGCCTGCAGAACCAACTCTTAATTTTTGTCTATTTGTTTTTAGACTTGTTTTCCTATAAATCATTAGAACTTGCAATTTCTTTTTCCTTGAGGTTAGTTTAACAATTTACATGAGTTTCTCAATGTTCAACACATTATGTTCATGAATAAAATTTGATTGACAAAAATTTCAATCAAACATCATGTTTTTTTAATGAAAATTATGTTTTACAACTCTGGATATTCCTCACCATATGACTTCCACCATTGTGTTGGACTTTGGGTTTCAAATCCAACTGTGACTACTATACTACTACCAAAAAACATTTTCCAACCCTTAAAACCTATAATTTGAGAATCAACCTTCTTAATTATATCAATATCACCTCACCGTTCTTCTCAAATAGACAAACATCCCTTACTTAAGTTCACAAACGACCTTAAATCCAAGATAATAGTGCAACATGGGATTAATATAATAGTCTGTAGTATGAAAAGGCAGATGAAGTTGATTTACACATATTCAAGACAATATTAGTTATCATGATAATTTACCTATTAAAGACATTATTGAAAACCTTTTGTATGATCTCCTTAATCGAGTCCATTTCTTCATAGATATAACCTATGGTTTGTTTCTCATATGAGTCTACCAAATTGAGCACTTTGATTAGGGATAAAGCGCCCTTCAAACAAGTCACAATATTTTTTCAAAATCCATGACCACATTCTCAACGTGATTTCCATCTCTTATCCTTGCATATTGACTTTCCTTCCATTTAATAGATGTGAACATTCTCCTTAATTCTCTTTTTTTGTCCAATAAGCAATACAATGTTACGTAAGGCGTTACAAAACGAGTCATGGTCAGCCTCACCAAATCTTTCCCATTGGTGACGTTTTGCAAAAATTCAAAAGTCCTTCCATATATATATATTTTAACCTTCTTTCCCCTTAATGTCGGTTGTTTGTGTACTTTTATCTTCACATAGTCCTCCAACATTAATCTGATGCAATAGGCGCCA
Organism: Lupinus angustifolius; assembly: GCF_001865875.1. Classification (NCBI taxonomy): domain Eukaryota; kingdom Viridiplantae; phylum Streptophyta; class Magnoliopsida; order Fabales; family Fabaceae; genus Lupinus; species Lupinus angustifolius. The sequence goes on from NC_032012.1 coordinate 12,487,909, forward strand.
CAAAGTGCCCAATTCAATTTTGTCATTTTCTCCATCAAGATTTATCTCACGCCTTTGTAATTTGCATCATTGTCCGTTACAATTTGGACCACATTTGCCTCACAAACCTCCTTCGCAATATCATCCATCATCTTAAAAATCTTGTCATGCGTTTTTTAATGTGGAAGACATCTATGAACTTCAAAAAACAGTTTCTCTAGGGACACTCACTAAGAAGTTCAATATGGTTCGCCTCCTCTTGTTAGTCCACCGGTCGGACATTATAGTGCATCTCATGTCCTTCCAATAAGTTCTATAGTCCTCTATAATAGCCTTGGTTGATTCCATATATTTCTTCAAATACTTAACTCTAAGCTCATGGTAGCTTAAATCTCGAACCATATATTTCAACATTCTCAAACATGCTATCAAATTTATCGACGTTAACGCATTGAATGGTATGCCATTTTCCTAAAAAAATGTTGCATTATCTTCATAAGCTTCCTCTCACAACTCCTTCTTATAAATGTCACTGATGGTGGTTTGAATGTTAATCCCTTTTTCTTGAAAATACTCGGAGTCAATTATTTCCGTTTCCTTTTCTCACCAACTTCTTTTACATCATCTTATGATTTCTTGTTTAGTTTATCTTTCAAAGAAGCTTTGATGTTCCACATTTCTTTCTTCGATGCATCAAGTACAGTTACAGGATTTCTCTAGTGCATCAAATACAGATACAGGCTCCAATATCTTTTTTGGTACCCGCCAAATGGTGGTTTATTCTATAAACTCCTCATGTTATTGTCTTTTGACAATATATATACTTGATATTTCTCGTATTACCATAGATTGAAACATCATGCTTCCATGCCATATCACTTCTATTTCCTGAAGCATTTTCGAGAACCTTGGAACTGCTTAAATTTTCAACAATATGAACTTAAGTACCACTTGCATCACCAAACCTAATTGTTGCGATTATCAAATTTAAATCTCAAACGTAAGTATAATTATAAGACTAAATTGAAAATAATATGTAACTTATAGGACCAAATATTAATTATGGCTTGTAATAATTTTTGCACTTGAATATAAGGCCCACCAATTATTTATCATAACATTGAACAAGGGGTAATTGGTTGTATTGAAACTTAATTCACAGTATTTTACTAAAATTTGGTAAATGTAAAAATTAAAAACAAGATAATAAATGTTCATCACACCAGTTACATACCTATTTTCTATTCATATACCTCATCTACTAGTTATTGTTCAAAGAACAAAATATTTTTATTATAAAGTAAATATAGACATATACTAGAAAAAGAGTGTACGTTTGTCTAAAAAACATCACAAGTAAAGCCGGATGCAGGCTTTATAGTTAGCCCAAACTCTAAACCCATTGTGCATTAAATTTGAAACGTTTTTTTTGTATCTTTGTTGATAGACAGTTGTAACCAAATTTTTGTTTCTTTAGTGATAAACAGTTGTAAGCACGTTTGAACAATGTAAGATCTATTTTCTTCTTTCACTACTGCCTGTTGTTGCATCATAAAAGAAAAAAAGAGATAATAATAAGGAAATAGATATGAATGTATCATTTCAAAGATCATTATTGATTTTAACTTCTTACCTCTTCATTATTGATAATAAGGAAAAGTTATCATATGAAATCTTGAAGATGGATTCCTAAGGGCTTCTGCTTGTGGTTGAGCAGGGGTAGGGACCTCTACTTCTATTATGGGTCGTGGTTGAATGGGGAGGGAACTTCTATTCTGCTAGTGTTAAAGAGGAAAGAATTAGGGTTTTTTTAATCCATATTTAAACTGAAAAGGGTCGGGGCATAGGCCCATTTTTCACCAAAAGCATAAGCACCAACTTGTTCTAACCCTACGAGTCAACCTGGTTATCTCTCTGTGCAGGCAAGTCAAACAAAGCCTTGGTCATTCTCTACTAACCCCTTAAATGACATATTCACTACCTGAACAAAACCTATACAGTGAAATGGCAAATAGTCAACAGATACCATTATAACCCACCTACGAAGTTTTGATGAAGACAAGGCCTTATATGGAAACTTGAAGACTTGGACATCTCAAGAAACAACATACCAATAACTCAAGGTCAACGTCATAAAATCCAGGATTGCTTTTTACATTCTAGAGTCCTAAGATGATTGCCTAGTATTGAATCTTAGGGTAGGTAAACCCAATATGGAAGTTTCTCACAAAGAGTCTAAAATAAAAATCACATAAGATGAGGCATAACATCTACATAAATATATATGATAAGTAACACCCATGCATTTGCGTTTAGCATACATGGTTTTGTGCATAAAGGTTTTAATCATTTCTAAATTCATGATTGCATGATCATTCATCATATAGGGTGTTTACCATATAATTAGAAAAACCATTTTTAGACGATTTTAATCGATTAACCCATTTGCTAATCGATTAAGTCCTGGTGAAATCCTTAATCGATTAAGGAAAGTCGTAATCGATTAAATAGAGTTCGGAAGCTAACCTCCCAGGATTTCTGCTTATTAATCCATTAAGCAAGTTTTTAATCGATTAAGTCATAACTGAAAATTTGTTTTCAAGAAACCCGTTAATCGATTAACATGGCAATTTAATCGATTAATATTAGTTGAGTCAGTTATGAACTAATTATGTTATTTTGAAACATAATCAAATCAGATTTTAAATTAATATTTTCACACTTTCATTCAGGATTGAAAATATACTGAGAGAAAAGAAAAAACAAAAATTCATGGTGCTTAAGTTTTCAAAGTTATTTTGGTTGATTCTTTGAAGTTTTTCTTGCATACTTTTTCAAGAGTGAAAAGAGAGAGTCTTTTCAATGTGCAAACATTTTTCATTCAGTTGAAATACCTTGCATGATTTCTACACTTATTTCTTAGGACTGTTTGTGAGATTATTCTATCAATGGTTATATAAGAGTCGATTTCATTGTCGTTATCTGCACAATCTTGTGTGCAAAGTAACTCGGCAAAATTTAGTAAATTTGAGGATAATTCTCGTGGTGTGTGGTATCATCACAAGTTGAGAATTTGTAGTCTTCACAAGACAGTGAGTCTTGATTCGAGCAAGAGTTTCGGTTGGGGCCAGATTGCGCAAATGATGTGATATCCAAGTAGGGGTAGATAGAGGTCAAACAAAGCTTAGTGACTCAACGGTTTCAAGAAGGAAGTTTCTGTCTAGGATTATTATAAGTGTGTTTGTAACTGAATTACATTTCTAATAGTGAAGAAAAATCTCCTAGATCAACCGGAGGCCTATATGTAGTTTGCAAGTGGACCCACAAACGAACCAGGATAAAAATCATCAAGCACATTTTCTCTTTCCCTATCTCTTTACATTTTTGTGTTTACAGTATTCTGTTGTGAAATTGCATTCTGTGATTAATTGCTAATTGGTGTTAATCTATTGATAATCACGAATCAATATTCAGTTAGTAAAGATCTAGATTCATCACTGTTTTACAAAGCAAGAAAACTATTTTTCAAAGAGTAATCAATCAGTATAATCGATTAATGTACTAACCATAATCGATTAACAGAACTGTCCTTAATCAATTAATCTTGTTGATAATCGATTAATAGCAACAACTTTGCATTCTGCGCAAATATCGGAAAAGCGGGATTAGTAATCCGCTACACCTATTCACCCCCCTCTAGGTGTAATATTACCTCACTAGTACCCAACATATAGTCCAGGGTCTCCATAATGTTTTAGCTTCCCAATCATCATTTAACATTCGGGTAAGCTCTCGAACCATTACATTATCGTGGACTGACAAAATATGATGATGATGATGTTGATTCAGAATTGGCTCAAGAAAGTTGCACTAAGTGTGACCGAGATGACCAAGATCCTAATTGCATCAAGCCTGAAAGAGATGGTCAGGCCAACTGCGCTCATGACCAGTCCAAATAGAACAATCATGACTCAGACATTGGAGCACCTGACCCAGCTAAGCGGAAGAATCGTAACCGAGGCATTTTAGCCTCTGACTGAGAGGACATGGCATTTCATCAAACACTTTTCACAATTTTGACCAGATTGCTTGTGAATCAAGCCACCATAAAGCCACATGATTAATTGTGTTTTGCTTTGTTGTTTTTGGTTAATAGTGATTTAGTTATGTTAGTTATGAGTTAGTTTAGGAAGGTGGTATATTTTTTCATCCTATAAATGTATGTTCTTCTGTTTTTGTTCAATCAATGAATGCAATATAATTTCCCACTCTCTCATTTCATACTATATTGGAGTTCCTTCTTTCATCTTCCACATTCATCACCATACATGCCAATATGGATCATTGTGTTTTAATATGGTATAGAGCATCATATGATGCTCTTCTGCACATGAACACCTCTACATTTCTACCACTTTTTTCTTCATATCTTCCAAATCTTTTTTTTCACCTCATTCAGAATGGCCAATGTAGTAACCATCATGAATCCCCTCACTGATCCTTTCAGTCCATACTATTTGCACCCAAATGAAAGCCCATGATGTAGTTTGGTGAAGGATCACCTTACATGAGATAATTATCACTCCTTGTCCAGGGATATGTTGATGGCACTCAAGAAAATGAACAAACTACAATTCGTGGATGGTAGCTTGCTTAAATCAAATCTTGATGATCCTAATTTTGGAGCTTGGGATAGGTGTAACACTTTGGTAATGTCTTGGATCAACCACTCACTGAATCATTCAATTGTGCAGAGTGCTCTACGGCTTGAGACTGCCTATGACATATGGAAAGATCTCAAAGAAAGGTATTATCAACATGGCATATTTCGTATTTGTGACTTACAAGAACAACTATACACAGTTAGGCAAGGAAATCAGTCCATAGATAAATACTATACACCATTGAAAGGCCTTTGGCAAGAATTGGACAACTTCAGGCCCCTCACCTCATGCACTTGTTTGAGCAAATCTTATAGGGAAGAAGACGATGTAATAAGATTTCTAAAGGGGCTTAATGAGCAATATTCGGGTGTAAGACCCGAATATGCTCATGGATCCCCTACCAAATATAAACAAGGTTTTCTCTTTACTTATGCAGCAAGAAAGAAACTTGCTCTCCCCTTTAATGACCTTAATCTTCTTAATTTGAAAATTTTTGGATATTTATGTTATGCTTCCACTCTTGTAAACAATAGAAGAAAATTTGACCATAGAGCTAGGAAGTGTACATTCCTAGATTTTAAACATGGGATAAAGGGTTACATTCTTTATCACTTAGAAATAAAAGAGACCTTCATATATAGAAATGTTGTATTTTATGAAAAAGTATTTCCTTTCTCTAACCAAGACAAAGTGGATGAGAATAGAGATGGAGAATCTCTGCATATAACCTCTTTTAATCAAGGTGATCACAATCTAGATCACCAACTTTATGATGGGTCCCTCAATTCTCAAATAGATCAAAATGACTAGATAAACCACATTGATTAGCCTTGTGAAGCTATTGAGGTTATTTCTAGTGCGGAGTAGAATGAAGTTGTTAGAACCTCTAGCAGGCAGAGAATACCTCCTAGATACTTAAAAGACTATCAGTGTACCTTATGCTAACTGGAAAATTGATTATTATTTTTAACCAAACGGGTTGTCACAAACAAAGTATAAAAGATTGTCGAATCCACAAGGACTTGCTTGATATTCTTTTAATTAGAAAATAATTAAATTTGGGTTTAAAATATTTTTTATTTAGTGGAAATATTAAAATTAAATTAATGTAAAAATAAACGATTTAAAAATATTAAATTCAGAGATGAAGAATGTTTGGGATTAGATTTCACTATTTGTCCTCTAGTATCCAGTAATTACATTCATATATGATTATTCCTATGATTTACCTACCACCAGTTCTTATCAATTTATCAATTCATTGACTAAATAGAGCAAATGACTAAATAAACTAATTCTTAATTCCTTGACAAATTAATCATCTAATCATAATAATATGGGTGTTAGAATGGCTAGTTCAATTAATCATATTTCTTGGCAAGAGTATGTTACTAGTTGATATATTCTAGATCTAATCTAAAGATGGAAATTTCCATTACTCATGTTTAAACATGATATCATGCATTGGGTGATTATACCAAAACAAGCATTAAGAATAAGAAAATCAAGGAAAAACAATGGAATAATATTAAACAATTAAATAGTCATATTGGACACATCAAGTTCAAATAATTACATATAACCCCAGACAGAAGGATTTAGCTACTCATTCCCATGGAAGGTATAGCCATCTGGTTGGTTGACATTCTTCTTCTTACCAAACTTCCTAGAGTGGTTGTTCTCCCCATCCTCATATTTTCTCCTCTAAGTGGTGATTAGTAATGTTTGAGTGATGAGTGATGCCTTCAACCTATAGCTACCCTCCTATTTATACTAATTTTCCATATATTTTCCTTATCTTCAAAGATTATGATAGAATAGAATTAGGTGGTTGAACCATTATCTTCAAAGATTGTGATTAGATTTAGGTGGTTGAACCATTATCTTCAAAGATTGTGATTAGAATTGGATGGTTGAACCATTATCTTCAAGGATTCTGATTAGCATGAGGATCTCCTTTGGCATCTTTTGCTCCTTTTAGCCTATAATCACCTGAACTATCATAAAAACACATATCATAGAATTTGATGCAAATATTTGACTCGATATATATTATGAATTACATTTATGTAGACTTTTAAGGTTAAAAGGTGTTTAATTATCCTTATTGTCTAAGGTAATTTTTGCACTTAACACCTTATGAATGCTTGCATTGATCCCACCCATACCAAATATCCTTCACCTTATGTTCTATCTTATAAGAATCTATTTGCTACATATAAAAGTTTCATCCTTAACATTTCCTCATTATCAGAACCTAGTGATTATAATAAGGCCACACAACACCAACACTGGGTGGATGCCATAAAAGAAGAATTACAAGCTTTAAACAAAAATGAGACTTGGGTTATCATAGACCTCCCTAAGGACAAGAGAGCCATAGGATGTAAATATATTTTTAAGGTCAAACACAATCCTGGTGGAACCATTGATAGGCATAAGGCCATATTAGTGGCTAAAGGCTATACTCAAACAACAGGTATAGACTACCTAGATACCTTTAGCCCTATTGTGAAAATCACTACCATTAAAGTTATTCTAGCCTTAGCTTCTATTAAAAGATGGCACATTCACGAATTTGATGTTAAAACTACTTTCCTTCATGGTGACTTACTTGAAGAAGTCTACATGAAAGCCCCTCAAGGTCTAAACATTGCTGATAAATCTAAAGTGTGCAGGCTTCAAAAGTCCTTGTATGGATTGAAACAAACTAGTAGGTAGTGGAATGTTAAGTTAAGTGCAGTTCTGATGCAGAATGGCTACACTCAATCTAAAGTTGATTACTCATTATTTGTTAAAAGTTATCACCATTCTTTTATGGCCATATTAGTGTATGTTTATGACTTAGTGTTAGCCAGAAATAATTTGAAAGAGATTCAATTTGTAAAACAACTTCTTGACAAGAAATTTAGCATTAAGGATCTTGGAACTTTAAAATACTTCCTTGGGATAGAAGTTGTTAGGACTAAAAGAGGTATTAACCTCTGCTAGAGGATGTACACCTTTGATCTCCTTCAAGATGCAGAGTTGCTTGCAGCCAAGCCTGCCTTAACACCAATAGATAATGCAATAAAACTCCATAGCAAGTGTGGTTCTAGTCACCCCAATCCTACTACCTATAAGAAGTTATTAGGGAGACTTATCTATCTCACTCACATTAGACCGAACATCTCTTTTGTAGTAAGTCGCCTAAGCCAATTCCTATCTAAACCCATCATGGATCACTATAATGTTGGGCTGAGAATCCTTAGGCACCTTAAAAATGCCCTAGCAAGGGGTTATTTTTTCCCATCAACACAAAGATTAGCCTAAAAGTTTTTAGTGACTCTGATTGAGGGGCTTGCATTGACACTAAATAATATGTAACTGACTTTTGCTTCTTAATTGGTGATTCTCTTATATCATGGAAAATCAAGAGGCAAATGACTATTTCAAGATCCTCTACTGAGGCTGAATATAGAGCCCTTGCTCTTGCAAGTTGTGAAGCTCAATGGTTATCTTACATTCTCAATGATTTACTTGTTCTTAACACCAATTTCATTGTTTTATATTGTCACAATCAATCATCCTTTTACATTGATGTCAATCTAGTGTTTCATGAAAAGACGAAACACATTGAACTGGATAGTCACTCAATTAGAGAAAAAGTTATAAATGGAATTGTTCACTTGAGTTCTATTTCTACTAAATTTCAAATTGCAGATATCTTCTATCCTCTTTCATCCAAGCTTGGCCATTGTGATACATAGTCCAACTTGGATGGGGATGTCAAAATATGATGATGATGTTGTTTCAGAATTGGCTCAAGAGAGCTGCACTAAGCCTGGCCAAGATGACCAAGATCCTGACTGCATCAAGCTTGACCAAGATGACCAGGCCAACTACGCACATGACCCAGCCAGAACAATTATGACGCAGGCATTGGAGCACCTGACTCAGCCAAGTACAAGAATCGTGACCGAGGCATTTTAGCCTCTGACTGAGAGGATATGGCTAGGACCAAGATCATAACCTTGTTGGCCAAGCATCAAATAGTTGTGTCCAATTACGCATTTCATCAAACACTTCTCACAATTTTGACTAGATTGCTTGCGAATCAAGCAACCATAAATCCACGTTATTAATTGTATTTTACTTTGTTATTTTTGGTTAATAGTGATTTAGTTAGGTTAGTTATGAGTTAATTTAGGAGGGTGGTATATTTTTTCATCCTATAAATGTATGTTCTTTTGTTTTTGTTCAATCAATGAAACTAAGTGTGTTATGAATGGAGATCTCAATGTTTTGATTTATGTCCCGGATCGATTAAAATGTATCATTCAATTAAATAGAAAAATCATAAAAACAAAATTATATTACTTATTAATCTTGGATAACGTGTTAATCTTGGATAATATAATTAATCTATGATAACGTGTTAATGCTAACAACTTTAACATATGTAGTTAATTCATTATCAACCACGAACAGTGGGCATGAGATTAATATAAATTGGATGAGGGAAAAACATAAATGCATAAAAAATGCTTATGCATATGGAGCCTAAAATTGGATGGTGCTTCCAAAAGGCTACAACATCAAATACACTAAGGTTTTATTTGGGAGTTATATGGGAAAGGGATGGAGAGGAAACAAAGGGTTAGAAAATGAGAGGAAAGGAAGAAAAAATGAAGACAACCATTTCTCTTATTTGGACTATGAAATTTAGATAGGGAGAGTAAATTAATGATGTAATAATATTTTTTTATTTTTCCTTTAAAAATGTAGTTATCAATGAGAAATCACAATAATATATAATTATATAACATTACTAAAAATATTTAGGTATATTAACATTTTATTTCCAAAAAATCCTAAATTGGAGGACTTTAAAATAGGCATATAGAGGGTTTTTGAGGAAACCTTCCAAAATCTTTCCCTCTCCTTCATCCAACTCCCAAACAAGGATACAACTTTTCAAAATCATCTATTCCTTTCCGTTCCAAAACCAAACTCTCAAACAAAGTCTAAGACTTTTGTGTCCCTCCCAAAATTATACAAAGTATCCGGAACGCTTAGACTTGTGTGACAAACGCAAGTCGTACAAAAAGTTGTTATGACTGAAATACGTTCAACAATATTATACAAAGTACCCAAAATTATATAAAGTATCCGGAACGCTTAAACTTGTGCGACAAACGCAAGTCGTCCAAAGAGTTGTTATGAATGAAACACGTTCAATATTTTGAAATGTATGATTTGCTAATGCTTGAATATTTGTTTTAACGAATGTATATCTCAATATTCAAGGTTATATGAACAGAAAATCTCAACATTGAATGCTATCTATTTCTTCATTCTCCAAAAAAAAAGCAAGCAAAAAAACCAAAAGCCTATAAAGAAGCTCGAGAAAAAAAACTTGGTATAGTAGAATAGAATTGTAAATCTAGAACTTTATACTTCTTACTTAGTTATTAGATCAAACCCTTTTCAATCTAATGTATTAAATTATTTGCATAGAGTTGTTGAATACTCAATATGCCAGAGAAAGGTTGTGAATACTCAAAATGTCTAGATATCCTTCCCCTTTAACAAATTACCATAACATCTTGATAGTTTTGCATTTGGTACCTTTCAACCATCCCTACCCATTCTCCATAATCACAATCACTATCTTGCAGCCATCAGATAAAATAAAATAGAATCCATAAGTTTCTGTGTTATACGAAATGCATGCAGCTTCTGATAATGAAAAATCTTTCAAGATACAACAATGTGATAACAACGCAACTAGCCTTCATAATCTCCTTGGGAAAATTTGTTCTCAGGATAAAACACAGCTATAACTTGATTTCCACCAAATTTTCTTCCATTCAATCCAACGCGGGCTTTTGTAGCACCATCAACATCAACGTACTCCAAAAACACCTGCAATTATAGCCACAATTTATAGAATGCAATAAATTTTGCAGATTGAAAGCAAAACACATCATAAGAATTTGCCCACAAGTTAATGTTTTATTTTTTCATTAGTAATTGCTGACAGATCCTCAAATATATTAGCAGAAAAAGAGAAAACCGCCACAAACAAGAAAGTTATAACTGAAAGGACAGCAGAATTTTCAGAAGCATAGACCAAAGACCGCACCTTTCCAACTCCAGGGGCCACTTCACCATCTGGTCGTGGGCGAGGGATCACCACATTCACCAAAGTACCTGCAGATTTTGGAAACCAGAGCGAAGTGAAATACACAAATAAGTTGTAAAAATATGTAATTAAACAAGTGCATGTAGGGAAACTGAAAGACAAGAAAGTTATGGAGGCTTCAGCCTGTAAGTTAGGTTTGAGTCGTTATAGTAGAATGTGGGGACTACAAACGGCTGTAAAACAAAGTACATAGGAGAAAATTGAAATCAATTTCTTATAATTTGTAGTGGAAGACAAGCAAACTAAATCCGAAATTACCAAATTTGGAGCACTCCTGTCTCATATCATCAAGAATCTCTTCGTAGTCCTCGTCATCTTTGAGTTCATCAGCAGCAACTGCATGAGTTAAGCAAACCACCTTTGTTGCCACTAATGCTGGTTGTAACATAAGTTTCTACAGAAATCCAAAGTATATAGCAATTAGACTGTTAAAACATGCACAACAGATCTAGGCAAAAAAAGTTTAAGTGACAATCCCCTCAACCTGCAGAGCAATCTGCTGCTGTGCGTGCATTAAAATGCTCTCTTGCTCAGGTTTAGGCTGCACCAGGCTTGAACCTTGATTAGCTCGTCTAACAGTCAGAGTCTTATCTCCCATTTTTATTCCATTGAGAGCTGCACATGCAATATCTGTAACTGCAAGGTCTTGGTAAACACAAAATGCATAGCCCTTCGAGTTTCCAGTTTCTCTGTCTTTCACCAAATCAAAACCCCTTAGAGGACCAAATGTCTCTAAAAGCTCCCTGATCTGTGTTTCAGTGAAGTAATAAGGAAGTCCACCCACAAAAATCCGATCAGGCCCATCAAGTCCACCAGCCGACCCAGGTGTTAAGCCAACAGCACCCAGGTTGAGGTTTGGGTTAGGTTGGCTTGGGCCTAAGGTAGCAGCTAGAGAAGGATTATAATCAGTAGGTCTCCTAACCTTAACAGGTGCCCCCTGGATTAGAAATAAAATAGAATTAATTTGGATTGGCATCAATCAATGTACTCGCATTCTTGCAAAAAAACTACTATGAACTCCAAGGGGTTGCTAGCTTCGGGTATTTGGTTTTCAAATGGCTATTTTCAAAACAAAACATTTGGCGGAAAAAGAACTAAGTTATTTTATTAACTCGTTTTCAAAACAACTTCATCTCAGTTTGAAAACACAACCTTTTTTTTTATTCTAGTATTTGGATTTAAAAATAACCTAACTGGGCCATCACAAGTTCACCACTATGGGTGGCGATGAAAGTGGTCCATACATGGAGATGAACTTGTGCAAATGGGGAGCAGCAGAGACAAGGTGGACTGTGATGGCATCACTCAAAGGAATGGTTGGAATAGTGGTAGAGAAGGGGTTGAGTGGACATTGATGGTGTTCTGATGGAGGATGTCAAACAGAAGTGGAGGGTATCGTGCAAAAATGGTGGTAGTAAGTGATGAGATATTTATCAGATATTATCCTACTTATATTATTCTGGGTTGAGTTTTTATGATCATATTGTATGTTTAACTTCATTAGATTATTCTTATCCTCAAAGTTAGGTGATTAATTTTGTTACAATTACATAAATACATGTATAAACCATCAATGAATATTAAGTCATTTCATTATTCAATTCAAGATAATACCTAGGTAGTCAATTGTGGATAGCGAAGCATAGCAGCCGACACCAAAAACAACATAGCGGGTAGTGGGACGGTTGCTACAGCTAACAGAAAAAACACATATAGTTTATACCCTACACTTATAAAAAAACAAAAATATGAAAATAAACCAAATTAAAGAAGCATGAGAGGAGTAATGAAGCAGTAGTAAAGAAGTGGGTATGTGCAACAGGGAAAGAGAGTGTTGCAGCCTGGCAGTAGGCATCATGGAAGTCAAAGCGCCTTTTTAGGCCTTGCAGGAAGACTGAAAGAGAGTATTGCAGCAGGTGGCAACATGAGGGATTAATGCAGCAAGCAGCAACATGAGGGATTAATGCAGCAAGCAGCAAGCAGCAACATGAGGGATTAATGCAGCAGGCAGAAGCAGGGAAGACTAATGCAGATTGCAGAATCAGGGAAGATTAATGCAGCAGGCAGCAGGCACTAGCGAAGGATTAAACAATTAATGCAGCAAGAGTGTTTCCGAATGTGCAAAGAAAAAGAAGTGGGTATGTGCAACTTTCTGGAAAGAGAGTGCTGTAGCACGGAAGGATTAATGATATTTTTGTAAGGGCAGGGAAAGAAGGGGGAAAATTCTGTTATTGGCTCACTAGTGCGGCTACACATTTTCACGTGATTATAAAAGGATAACATCATGTGTTCTATTAGAGAATAGTGTAGAATGTAATAAGGGATAATTATTAGTTACTTTTGTATAAAGTTAGTTAGATTTGGTAATAGCTTATTGTGCAAGCTATCCAGTCTAGGTTGAAGGTTTTCAAAAAGAGAATTAAGAATTCATGAGAATATGGATTGATCTTGCTCCTCCCAACGCAAATAAGCTGGATTTACATGATTGGTGAGTCTATCATCATTGAGAAAACGAAGAGGAATTTCACTACCTAAAAGCTAAAACAAAACGATTGGCATGATTGGAGGTTAACGTTGCTAACATAAAGTGACGCCACACCAGAAAATTCATCTCTGCCAGCTTCAGAAGGCAGAGGAAGAACCATTGGAGATGAAACAGCTTGCAGCGGTGAAGCACGTAAAGGAGAAAGAGGTGGCGAGAGAGGAGAGGTCCCAGTTGTGGCCATGGCTGACAGTGTCATACCATGTAAGAGAATGAAGAAATAGAGAGAAACACAGAGTCAGAAGGAAATGAATATTTCAGAATTTTATTAACGAAACTGTAAGATACAAAAGAGGTAGATGAGGTATTTATAGTTAATTAAGTTGAATAGCTTACACAGTAAGCTATTAGTAAACCTAACTAACTTTACACAACAGAAACTAACACAATAGTAATCAACTCTTATTACATTCTACACTTCTACACTATTCTCTAATAAAAACCACAAAGATATGAATCAAAAAATATAAAACTGAACACTAGTTTTGGATTATAAAAATTCCGAAGCTTGAAATTGAAAAACACCCCTAAACTGGGTTAAGGTTATGGTTATAAAAATAGATACCTCAAAAATAATACCATCTAAGGCCATTGCATTGCTAGCTTCCTCAACGGACCTCATCTCTACAAAGGCAAACTTCTTGTCATGGTTAATGTAAACATTGACCACCGCATCACCTGTACGCAATAAAATTTGATCAATTTGGTCTCCTCAAATTTCAGAAAACCAACACAATTTATGATTTTAATATACCTGGGCCGGCAGTGTTACCTCCAATGTTAGCCATAACTTGACTGAAGAAAGTAGCAACTGACTGCAGTGTTACATAAAGATTACATAAGCAAAAGACTAAAAAGCCAAAATTATAACGAAACCAGCTCAAAAAATTATCCAATTTATTCTTCACTTGATTATATGCAACTAACAGCTACAACTAGTGAGACATATAATAATGGCATCCTCAACATGCAATATAACAATAATTAGAAGAATTTGGAGTGATGAATATGTAGGAATACAAAAAGAAAAGACCACCATATAATAAAAGTTGGAAGATTATTTAGAAAATAGGCAACCTAGCTGATAACCAAACTTGCCAAGCTGTTCTCATTCAAAAATTACAAGGGAAATATCATTCGGGGCTATTCTAGGCATCAAAAATTTAAAACCAGAGCATATATAAAGATGAATAATAAAAATATCAGCTTATCAAGGAAAATCCTCAAACACCTATTACATACAATAATTAAAAATATCCAAAAACAAGAGAGAACCCGTAAAATTCAAGATCAAATACAAATCCCAGAAAAATTAATATTTATATTTATAAAATAGAACAAAGAGTAAAAGGCTCAAACAAAAAGTACCTGCTCATTGGCTGTAGGAGAGAGGCCCCCAACATACACCCGCCTAGCATGTCGAGTAGCCTGTAAATTTTGGTGAAACAAAGAGACCAAAATTAGGGGAAGTAATACTAAAGGGGCAGGAAAATACCCCAATCTCACTTAAAAAGCTTAATTTATTACCTGTTGTGTCATAGCCTGCATTGGCATGACAGGGAGAGCACTGAATGGCTGCACCTTCAAAAGCACAAATGATTTTTTTTTAAATTAGCAGAAAAATTTGTGCTCCATAATCAGAATTGGCAATAAAGAAAGAACGATACCTGACTTGTAGCCAATGGAAACATATTTTGAAACACTCCAGGAATTGCAGCATTTGTCGCAATCATCTGACCTGCAAAGGGCACAGAAAGGTATTGCACCTCAGAACAAACTGTATTTTAATCTTTTCGGGTGGTAATGCATAAGTATCAAATGACTCCTTTAGCCCCAATTTGCATCAGCTTAATCATAATTTAAGATCAATGCATACATTATTTTAACAAGATCAAAGAAACATTCTAAACAAATTTTAGAGATAATATTTGCAAGTCTACCAAAGTGGCCAACAGTTTCCAGATGTAGACGAACCAGACCCACCAAAAACTGGTGCATTCATTCTTCCGTGGACAATAAAGCTACAAATGTCGGCTCAGGCCATTGTCAGCACATTGGGGCTAGTAGCCCAACATTGCCTTCTTAGAACATAAGACAAGACAAAAACAAAAGAAACACCAAACACAAGACAAAAACCAAAGCATCTTTTAGTTCCAGAATTAAATCAAAATTTAAAAGAAAGACAATTACAGAGCATGGGAAACCAGTCTTAAAGGAGCTATATATTCATATAATAACAGAACATTTCTTACCAAGTAAGCACCATGCAATTTGATATGAATTTTCCATACTAGAACAAAAGGAACAAAGCAGTTAAGATTAAAAAATCAGATTCATGATATATGACAGTAAATGTACCTGTAACAGCAGAAGCACCAGCTAACAGTGCTGAAGCAGGGGGAGCCATATCAAAACCACTAGTCCTTTTGCTGTAAGTAAATGAATTTAGTATTCCAATAATACATGTGACCATTCATGCCAAGAAACATTTTACAGTAGGTGGGATAAATTCTATTTAGAATATTGAAATATATAAAATATGAACTTAAGATTTGTAGCACATTTACATTAGTGGTATTTTCAATTAACAAAAACAAATTTTGTCAGAGAAACATATTAATGGGTACGAAGTCACTGAAAATAACTGTATTTTAACAGGATTTGAAAGCAGTCAAACTATAATAAAAGGGTGGCCCAGTACACGAGGTTCCCACTTAGTGGGGAAGGTAGACGTACACAGCTCCACCCCTGCAAGCGGAGAGGTTATTTCCAGACTTGAACCCGTGACCTCATGGTCACTAAACATCAACCTTACCGTTGGATCAAGCTCATCATCCGCAGTAAAACTATAATGTTGACATAGTATACATGTGGCTCTAACAATAGCAATTAGTAAATGGCATTTGAAAACTACAAATTGAAAGAAAAATCTATAACCTCCAACAATACATGATCAATTAAATGATTAACACGGAACTTCCAACTGGTTTCTAATATTACAATTAGCGTCATAATTGTGTAATACATTACAAAATCGTTTCACAGCCAATTATGGTATCTTTTCCAAATATTAGATAAATCAATCTGTATTTGACTCTTCTGTCTACATCTGTGTATAACTATCCACTAATAATTGTTCTATAAAATTATCAATAGCAAAATGAACTAAAGATATTATGAAAAATAATAATTAAAATGCTCATATAGATTATATATGTATGTGTATACAAATATTTTCATAAATTCAAAGTAAGAGGAAAAATTGAGATCCGACCATATCTAAAGGGACGTGAAAGACCAAAACAATAAAAAAAAAGTCAAAGTAAAACAAAACCGCATCTAATGATCTAACACAATTCAAAAGGAGAAATTTTAACGTAGTAATAAATAAACAGTATGTGGTCATAAACAGTATTTCAGCCAAGGAGAGAACCCCTATAATTTGACCATACCAAGAAATATAATTGTAATTTTCTCTCAAACTAAAATTATGAAGGATGTATTGGATATAAGATCTCAAATAAAACAGCTTTTCAACTATATTAACTATTTCTCCAACTGACAGCCATTCACAACATCATTACACTAGTTTCACATGCACATGTGCCAACTATTTTATTTTATGATGAAACAGAAATTAGGATTTTCCAAATGACAGTCACATGCAACATGTAGCCGTTCATTTTTATACACTTGATGTTAAGGACCTTTCCATGACTTACCTTTTTGAACGTGAACGAGAACGAGATCTTGATCTATGCTCAGGTCTACGCCTTGACACTGAAGTAGATCGAGACCGGGACCTGCGCCTATGCCTATCCTCTCTGTCATAATCTCTTCGTCTGTACCATCAAATAATTTTAGAGAAAAATTCCAAAATAAAATGATTAAAAAACAATTAATTGAAAATAAAATAACTGATTCTATGTGATAAGAGTATCAACTGAACAACCCATGCTGATGAAAATTCTCAAGCTCAAACTGAGTTATATCTTATAACATTAGTGATATCCCAAATGAACTTTTACATGTCAATTCTGATTAAAATTCCCAAGATCCAGCTCAGGTATAAAATAGTATCTAAAATGAACATTTACCTATCATAGTCACGGATTCTGTAATAATCATCGTCATCTCTATCTCTTCCCTTTTCCCTTCTCTCACTGTGATCCCTGTGTCGATCTCTATGATGGCGGTCCCTGTCACGGTCTTTTTCATTCTCTCCATCCTGATCTTGTTCCTTGTCTCTGCTTCCCTCTCTATACCTGTCCCTGCTTCTCTCCTTATCTCTGCTTCTCTCCTTATCTCTGCTTCTCTCCCTATCTTTGCTTCTCTCCCTATCTCCACTTCTCTCTCTATCCCTGTCCCTCCCCTTATCTCTTTTTCTCTCCTTTTCTCTCCCTTTCTCTCGTTCCCTTTCTCTGCCTCTGGAAGATTCTCTATCATAATCACGAGATCCATACTGCCAAAAGACAAATACATATCAGAAGTATAAAATGTAAACAATAACACATCTTCAAAGTTCAAACCTGATAATAGCAAGGAAAGAAGCAACACATAAAATTAAGGTAAAAAATAACCACAACGGTAAAAGAAGCGATCCATGTTTAGCATTATGCTGAGCACATACGAAGCAACCAATAGTACGCACTATTCACAGTAATAGATACCATGCCATAGATAGCAAAATAACATCAGAAAGCAGCTCGTAAAAGTGGCCAGAGCTTATAAATTGTAATTTTTTTAGGCAAAAGAGAAACATGTTAAAATATCATATAAAATAAAAAATTGGAGCAAAAATTAGATATGTTTACATGCTTTCATTTTATTAAGGGAAAAGTTCACAAAACTCCCTTAAACTTTATGTCTTTTGCAAGTAGACAACATGAACTATTTTGCCTCAAAAGGTAGCATGAGCCATTGTAAACATAATAAAATGCTTATTTTTATCTATTTATTGTGATATTTTCAAGCACAATGGTATAAGAATTTAAAAGACAAAATCTAAAATGTACTCAGTGTCAAACAACATCCAAGACAGCTACATGTTCGAACACGACGGTTGTGAAGTGTTCATCTTCCTTGCTGACAAGAGTGGTATTAGATATAATTTCAACAAAGGTCAGTGTAAATACCAAAGGACAAAAAGAATATCAGACTGCAAATTATACCACAACCTACAAACACATCCAGAGTTATACACTAAAATCTGAACATACTTTTTTCGTTGTAAGTGGAAAAAGATTTTCAATGTTATGTTTAGATCGAAAACAAAACATGGAAAACAGCAATTCCCAAATCCCACACAGTATCGGACATACTAAAACGCAGAAGGAATCCAAAACCCTAATTTTGTCTAAATTATAACTCCAAATACGAAACCCTAGAAATCAAAATAGGAGAAATTAACATTAATTTGATGGTGTGGCGATCCTAAACATGCAAGACATAGAAAAAGCATACGTGAGATTTGGATTCAGTGAGATCATGAGCGTGAGAAATATGATGGTCTTTCTCTTCTCCGTGCTCTTCGTATATCTCTTCGTATTCATCCATTTTTTCACTCTCTGTTCTCTTTCTCTCACTCACTATGCTTGATTTGGTTGCACCAAAGAGAAAAGCTTATTATAATAGATTTTTGTAATGTTTGGAATAAGAAAAAATAAATAGAAAGTGACATTTCCTTCTTTTCTCTTATTTGGTGGATAAAACATGAGAAGAAATATGATGTTATAGTTCATATAATAAAAATATCACTAAAATAAAAATAAAAAATAAAAAGATATTGTTTTATTATTAATTAAAAATAAATGTTATAATTTTAATTAACATTTTTAATTGATATTTTTATATTCAAAATAGACTTATTTATATTTGTAGTATTTAAAACCAAAAAGTTTATAAAATAAAAAAAATTGAATAACATTTTTCACATTTCATGTAAAAAAATTATTCTTTCTCCATTTTGTCACTAAAGTATCACTTTCGGAAATATGTAATTTTCTTTTAATTACTAATCAATAATTAAAATAATAACTATTATTAATTAAATAAAAAGTAAAATATAAAATTAGGAGATCAATTATTTGAAGATATTATTGATATTTTGTATAAATTATTCATTTTCTTCTCATAAGTGGGAAGAAAAAACAATTATGGGACCCACATCTTTTTTACTTTCTCCCTTCTCTTTCTCCTCTAAACCAATTGAGATAAACTCTCAACTTCTCCTTAACTTCTCTCTTTTCTAACTCTACCATACCAAACAACCGTAGAGTTGTCACATTTCCTCTCACATTTCCTCTTCTAATATTATTTTATGTATTTTAATAAGTGTTTTTTAATATTATAAGATTAATATATTCTCCTAACAAGACATTAGTCTAATAGTATAAGTTTCCACTAGATCTCCTAAATGATAAAAAATGTTTTATTTTTTAGAGCGATATTTGTTGGGAGGACAGATACACACCCAAAAAGATAGTTCATTACCAAAAATATTAGTTCATTACCTAAAAGTTGAGAAAATAACATTGGTACTATCAAAATAAAATAAGATGACACATTCTCATTTGATATTTTTCTTTAGTTGTATTTGACTGAGAAAATAACAAAATAAAAATTCAGACAATCAAATCTTTTAAAATGGAAAAATGATGAAAAAAAAAAAGAAAATATAAAGGATATTATAAAAAACCTTAAAAATATTCTAAATAGTTTTTATAATAAATGACATAAAATGTCTAACTGCATTTGAATATATGTAATTAAATAACAATGTGTTGGTCTAGTAATGTAAGGCTTTGTTAGATTTTAGGATGATCAAAAGGTCGAGGGTTCAATTTATGGGAACGACACTTGTTAGAAGAGACAATAACACACTTTGAAAGACATTAATTTCTTATTCAAAAGGTAAGGGATACCCTAATACCAAAAAATTATGTGCAAATTCTTTAGCTAAAAGTAATTATTTATTCTAATAATTAATTAGCACTAATTCAAAATTGATTTTTATGTTATTTAATAGTGTATGAACAATGTTCAATTGCAATGTTTTGTAACTATTTTGTATTTTTTTAGTTAAACTTGTTCTTGTTTCAACTATATTTAAATGTATAATTATCATCTTTTTATCATGTTATCGTTAGGAAAATACCGGATATTACCAATCGAATACTCAGTCATGTAAACCAAAGTTTCTCAGACATTATAAATAAATATGAAATTAATTAAAAATAGAAAAATTATATAAATATTTAAAAAAGTCAAATTTAAAATTTAGAAAAATGATTAAAAATCATAAAACTAATTATAAAAATTTGAAAAATTAGATTTAAAAATCATTAATGAGTCAAAAAAAATTAAATTAATTATAATAATTGTAAAACATCATTTTTAAATTGAGAAATACCGTTAAATAGACAAATTTTCTAAACTAATTATAACAAATTAAAAATAAATTAATTAATTAAATATTATTTTTTTAGTATGAGTTAAGCTAAAAATAGTTAAGGGCTACCTTCTACAAATGGACAAATAAGGAACCAAAAGTGTATTTTGGTTTGAACAAATATTCAAAGTGTAACAAAAAAAAACCTTACATAATGAACCAAAATGAGCTTACCAACTGCACCAAAATATGCACTAATTAAATATACAAAATTTTACCATAACATGCCAAAACAGACCAAAAAAACTGATAATATATATTTAGGATCTCTCCAATAATGGAGAGTCAAATTCACTCAAAATAAAAGAAAAATGTAATATGATTTGAAATTTTTACCCTTAATATATAATGAGATTGACAATTTTATCCCTATGTATAAGTGCAAAATTGATAAGTAGCGTCAAGAGTCTTGGACTCTTGGGTTCCAAAAAATTTCACTTTCTATCACTATTCCACTCCTTTATCTTTTCTTTGTCTTTGTATTTCCTTCATTTTGTTGATGCACTTGTGCATATGACTGTGACACCTGTGGCTATTGGACTTATATAGAAGTATGTGTTACTTGTGTAGTGGTCTATTAAACTTGTGTAGCAGTAATAATGGATAAATTGAGGGTTGAGTTTGATGTACCTTTCCTTTCTTCCTCTTTTCCTTCTTGGTGCATGCTTTATTGTAGTTGTAGTTGTTCCTTTGTCCCCAATGTTCTTGCTTCCTCTGGTTACAGAATTTTTATAATTTACATTATCCTGAAAATACAATTATGTGTGACAATAATATTAGTGTATGTTGCCTATCAAGTACTTTTGTTTTTGCGATAACCAAAGATATCCTCTCATCTTATGCTAAGGAATTAATCATTTTCAGGTTTCTGTGACTGCTCCTCCCAATAAGTATTGCTCTTAAGAGTTGAACTCTTGACCTTTTAGTTTATTTGGAGATCTAGTGGGGCCTCACACCACTAGACTACCTACCTTGTTTCTACATTTGGTATAACCATATCAGTTGTAATCTTGCCTATACAAGAAGACTTGTTATGACCCAATGTGTGACAGCTTGATCACTTTATTGGTTTTTCGTTGTTTGGGCAACTTGTGTGAATTTCTTGGCTCATTAATGTTATTCTTCCTTTGTTTTTTAGGCTCATTCGTGCCCTTCTCATGTATGCAAGAAGACTTATTATGACCCAATGTGTGACACCTTGATCACTTTATTAATGTTGATCTTAAGAGTTGAACTCTTGACCTTTTAGTTTATTTGGAGATCTAGTGGGGCCTCATACCACTAGACTACCTACCTTGTTTATACATTTAGTATAACCATGTCAGTTGTAATCTTGCCTATACAAGAAGACTTGTTATGACCCAATGTGTGACACCTTGATCACTATTGGTTTTTCGTTGTTTGGGCAACTTGTGTGAATTTCTTGGCTCATTAATGTTATTCTTTCTTTGTTTTTTAGGCTCATTCCTGTCCTTCTCATGTATACAAGAAGACTTATTATGACCCAATGTGTGACACCTTGATCACTTTATTGGTTTTTCGTTGTTTGGGCAACTTGTGTGAATTTCTTGGCTCATTAATGCTATTCTTCCTTTGTTTTTAGGCTCATTCGTGCCCTTCTCATTTATGGTGGATGAACTGGTTTAGAGTCAACTATAGGCCACAACTTTGGCCCGTAAATGGTAAGATAATATGGGAGAATGAGTTTAAGAATTGAGTGTAATATATATCCTCGAAAAGTGTAAATATGTATACATGATCAGTGAATGATTCATCATTTAATTTGTATTATATCTATTTAAGAGTCAATAATGACTGAAAATGAATAGTAAATGTTACAATAACAATATAAAAATATTTACATTGTCAGTATATAAATTTTTTCTCTTAGAATTTTTGCTTGCCATAGATATATTAGCCAATAAAATATATGAAAACTAAAGATTAAATATAATAGGTAAAAAATAATATACAACATGTAGTCTTCTGACGAATCTAGATCATTTCTCGTACTAGAGGATCCAGTACCAAAGAAAATTGTGATATATAACTTTAAAGAAAGAGTAAATATTCATTTTAATTTTTTATGTTTTTCGACCTTTACCAGTTTGGTCTCTTAAAAATTGAAAAACTCAAACTAAAAATTATAAACGTGAGTCAAATTAGTCATTTTAAACATATTTTATAAAACCTAATACATACTAATTTGATCCTAAAAGGACTAATTTAACCTATATTTGTGGACCATTTTGAATTTTCAAAATTTGAGGTACCAATCTAATATGATCGAAAAACATGATTGGTTGAAATGAGTATTTACTCTAAAAAAAATTTAACAAAACATATTTTAAATTATTTTTAAATAAAAATATATAAATCATTAAACAAATTTAGACCTCACATTCCACTATTAGATAAAAGTCCAACACTCTCCTGACACATAATCCTCTGGTATATGGTTCCTGTGCCACATATATGTCACTCCATGACCGTAAGGTATCCTTGACAAGTCCTACCATTTCTATATGCACAATTGCACATGTCATTTTACCTAAGTGGACAACAAATTTATCTTTGCCCTTGATTAAAAATTAGAGACTTGTTATTATAATAGATATTATAAAAATAAGAAGCATATCTTTTATAATTTTCAATCTAAATTGTTCTTGATCATAAATCATTGAGAATATGACATCCAAGGCTCGGATAGATCAATATATGTGATAATATTTATTGGATAAATATTAACATATCTCATTTATTAAATTTTACATATAAATGATGTATATGTAGACATGATCATTGAAATGACTCAACTGAGAATTCTCAATGGTTAAATATTACTTAAAGTTGTCAATAAGAAACTCTCAACAAGAAATGAAATAGTTTCTTTTGACTTGAGATTATCATGGTAATAAACATGTTATTTATTTTATTTTGATTTCGGACATAAAATATCTAATGACATTATTTGAATGAATATTAGATATGATTAAAGTATTTGTAGAATTATTGATTAATCAAGAAATTGATCAACTTGTAATGAGTTTCAACTCTATAATAAAATAATACATTGACCAAGATATCAAGATGAATAAAGAAATAAGTTTATTTGAGTCATTATGACAACTTATTAAAGATTGACAATCACACCATATTTTAAAGTTAGTTCAGAGCTGTGAAGATGAAATGAAATATTTTAATTAATCTTCTAGTGATTCTTGAAAATAAACATATATTACTTCATGCTAACTGATCGTTAGAGAGTGTTTCTAGACGACAACCTTATCCTATATATATATATTGATGCATATGTTAGGTTCCTGATTGAAAAAGAAGTCACATAAGAGAGAGAACCAAAGGTCTCCATGAGTGTTTTGTTACAATAAACAAAAGAAGACTGATGTTGTCTTTTGTATCATCTTCTCTCTTATTTATTTGCTACACATATATATAAAAGAGTTTTGTGAGTAAGATATTTTTGTTTTAGAGTTCTCTATTTTCTATTCCATCAGTTCAAAGATTAGTCTTAGTATAGATGTACATGTGTAGATTTTTCATAATTTTATAAAACAAATTTAAAGATTCAAGAACTAAAATATAACACATTTTATATGCATTTTTTTATTATATATAATTTTATACACAAATAAATCCATGTTTCCTCTATTGTGTGTGTTAAGAATACTATAAGACTACTTTCAATTAGTACTAGAGCATGATTTTTGTATTTAATTTATATATTTTTGGAAACATGAGTGATGGTATATATAATACACATATATATGAAAGAGAGAATAGTCTCTATGTGTGCAAAAAAGAGAATGTCTCTCTTAAGTTACAATATGTGAAACTAAGAGCAACCACAGTGGTTGTTTTTAGGGTTGTTCTTAATGAAATAAAAACATTCTTACTCTACTCTCTAGTATGTCATTCTTATTTTCTGACTTCTGTTCTTAAATAAGAACAATTCTTGGTTGTTCTTAGTCAAGAGAAAGTGAGAAGAAAGGTAGATGTTAAGTGAAAAGGTAAATGTTGTGGGATCCAAATAAGAATAAGAATGATGTTTGACATTATGAAAAAAATATATGTTGTTCTTATTTCATGTGGTGTTATAATAAATTATAAAATAATGTGTGGGACATAAATAAGAATGAAGATTGTAATTGTTGTTGGTGATACTCTAATATATTATGAATAAGAATGAAGGAAGTGTCGTGTTTGTACAAGTCATTGTTCCTGGGTTATTTTCTTCTATTGCGTATCTGTTTGGATATATGTATATATATATAGGGGCCGATCTTCCCTAGGGCAGGTAGGGC
>NC_032012.1:12513152-12545302 GCF_001865875.1 Lupinus angustifolius
TATTTTTAAAAATTACCATATAGATATTTTTTTTGATATATTTCAAAATTCAATAACAAAACTCAAGAACAAGAGTGTAATATTTATGTACTGTCAGTATAAATATTTATACACAGTCACTACATCATCTATTATTTTTTTAAAAGTTAATAAAGATTAGATATAAAGTGGATGATGAAGTGACAGTGTATAAAACTCATACGCTATCAGTGCATACATTTTTCTCCAAAAACAATACTTCTACACGACCTATTGGACAAGAAAAAATTCATTATTCTCTTCAAAACTCTCACCCTCATGGAGCTTCACTCACTTGAGTATTACGTGACACATCCCCCTATCTCTAATATAGCTTCTAATAACTCTCATATAGCTTCTGGTAACTCTACAACTCAAAACCCATTTATGTTTCACCTTAAAATGTCATATTTACTCGTTGTAAATCATTTTTCTTCAATTGCTTTTTCCATAGGCACATTATCATATGTTTATGAAGTCATATATCTTATACATAATCATGCCAGTCTAAAATTAGAGTAAGGATGCAAATGCCATAAAATAACACACAAAAAGCAACATGCAATGACACTTTTATTCTTTTATTTAGCATGAAGTCACAATTTTGCCGTTGAAAGTACGAGGAAAAATAATCACTTACCTCTCCATTAATGGAAAGGAAAGGATCTTTGTTCCTAAAATTATAGTCAAGATCCACCACTTATATATATATATATAATATCAAAGAGAAAAGTCTTTATGTATGTATATATCATGAAGAGGCAAAATACTATGTGCATTTTTTATATGTATAAGGTGTGAAGAGAGCATATCCTCTTTCACCATGTTTAATGTTTAAAAGTAAGTCAAAGCCATTGTGCAATTTTTTGTAAGTGTTATGCATTTTGAAAGAAATAAGAACGGGAAAGAAATGCACTTTCCAGAAAGCAAATATATATATATATTGTGCATTAGTATGTCTTTCATATATAAAAGGTATAATGAAGGCATTCTTTTTACTATGTTGTGTTGATTGGAATAGTGTTCTAAAGAAAAAAGTTTTTCAATAAACATGATATATGTGTTTGGTTGCCTGTTTTAAGTTACTCTGCATCTTTTAGTAACTTTTTGTAAGTTACTTTCGCATTCAAGTTATTCTGCATCATTAAGAAAAGAAATTTCTTTATACAAATCTTAAATACTAAAGTGATGTCATGCATGATGTATTATATTTTTATAATATTTGAAGATGTGTTATATTTTTTATATTATATGTCATGGTATATATGTTTAGAATTTAATAACAATGAACGATATCAATACCATGCAACTTGTAACTTAAATTGAGAGTAAATTATAGTGCACTTCTTGAATTTTAGTGAAGTTATACAAACCACCTCTCCATTTTTTACACCTACAAAGAAACCCCTAATTTTTATACATACCTTATACTGATTACCCATATGTGAGAAACAAGTGTGACTTTTTAAGCAGAAAAGGGTGATAAGTATAATTAAATTAAACAAAATATGGTATATTATGGAAACAAGTACAAATAGTATACAAGTCAATACATTTTCATTATTTTTTCTCGTTATAATATAGTATAAGAGTGATTTAAACATTATCTCCTTAAAATTATTGATGCATTTTATAATGAACAAAAAATAATGAAAATATATTGACTCGTTACTATTTGAATTTTTTGTTTAAAATATTACACTTATTTCTCACGTAGGGTAGTCAGTGTAATGTATGATAAACATTATGGGTTTATTTGTAGGTGTAAAAATGGAGGGGTGGTTTGTGTAATTTCACTAAAACTCAGAGGGTGTCTGTGTAATTTACTCTTAAATCAATTATCACATATGATGTTTGTTTAGAATTTAATAACATGGAATGACCTCACAATCAGGGGACATGTAAAATTAAATTGTTTAAAACACATATACTAATAGGAATGACCTGACAAACAAGTGACTATTGATACGAATTTTTTAATGAAATTGTTTGTGGTACATTTGAATACTTTAAAATATGTATGAGAAATGACTTGGCAACAAAGGGGCTCTCACATTTATTATAAACATATTTATTGGCTTTATATTTCCAAAATGTCCACTATATCATTACGCTCTATTCTTGAAACCTCCAAACTGGTTGGAGCCAAATATAATGATTGGTATCGTAACTTGAGAATAATTCTCATGCATGAAAAACTACTTAAGACCATTGATGGACCCGCTATGGCTCCTCCAGTGGACTCGTATAACTTTGAAGCAACCAAAGTGTATGAGAAGTACAAGGAAGATTGTTTGAATGTTAAGTGCATTACATTGTCATCCATGAGTTCTGAACTTCAGAGGCAACATCAGGATTTGGATCTAACTGCTATCATTGAGTATCTAAGAAGATGTATGGTGGTCAAAGCAGGACTGCAAGATACTAGTTATCCAAAAAGTTGTTTAGGTACTTAATGCATGCAAATAGATGTGTCAAAATGGGTGGGCATGATTGGGCTGGACCGCCAAAGCCCGAAAATTTATAGGGCTTGAGTATCATATTATAAACTTTTTATTGAATCCAATCTTTTTAGCCCAGACCGGCCGATCTATATTAAAACCAGGTTCGGGCTAGACTTACCCGGACAGGTTCGGGCTACCCATTTTCTATATTTTTTAATCATTTTTTGGGGCTTTTGGCTTATTAATAAGCCATAAGTGAAAATTCTTTTACGAAATAACTTATAATAAAAAATAGATAATAAATATTGTGTTAAGAACTTTGAATAGATAATTAAGTAATGCCTATAATATAAATAAATTCTTTCACCTAAAAGTTTCTCACTAAGCTCACATAATTTTTGTGTTTGGCTTACACTCCCTCATATGGTTGGTTTATGTACAACTCTTTTGTTTTCAAAAAAATTCACAAGTTGATGATAAATGATTTTCCAAAAAGTTTACATTTTATTTAAGTTATGACATTATGAATTATTCACAAAAAAATTCAGATTTTCATCTCATGTTGCTCATCAAAGCTTGTTAATTTACAAGGTTACTGATCTTGTTAAAAACAATGTTTAAGCCAAGTTGTGTTATTCACCAAGTTTAGTTTCAAAATTTTCACTTTTTAAATAAAATATCAAAAGGAAACTAAAGTAAACACACAACTAAAAAAATTAAAACGTAATTAAACACACACTAAAAACAATTTTTAAAAAGCACACAAAAATAAATTTCTTTCAAAATGTTATACACACTCCCCCAACTTAAGTTCTTGACTTGTGCTCAAGTCATTTTGAAAAAATATTTTAAGGAAGTTTGTGTAAAATTCTGAAAGAATGAAAAATTCAAACTAACCAAGATTTTTAGGAGAACACAAAATTTCATTCTCCTTGATTTTACTATCTTCTCCAAGATAGTAGTGTCTGCAAAGCCAATTCCTCATTTTTGTCTGTTTGTTTTTGGACTCGTTTTCTTGTAAATAATTAGAACTTGCAATTTATTTTTCCTTGAGGTTAGTTTAGCAATTTACATGTGTTTCTCAATGTTCAACATGTTATGTTCATGAATAAAATTTGATTGACGAAACTCCAATCAAACAACATACTTTTTTCATGAAAATTATGTTTACGGTAAAAATTTAAGCATTTTTCAAGTCCAATTGATAAATGAAAATCCAAACAGAATTTTATGGAATTCCACACAGAAAGATAGCAATTCAAACAACCACAAATAAATACATTCATAATTTCATGATTTTATTTTTTAAATGGTAAACCAAACATCAACTTAGTAAACCAAATAACACACTTTTTAGGAGATCTCAAGTTTGGAAAAATTAATTTTTGGCACAAATTTATCAAGTATGCTCTTAGTTTTAAAAATTTATTTCCCAACTTTAAAATCATCAACTAAAGCATGTTTATGGAGATGTAGGTTAAAGTATCACAAAATAAAATATGATCATAAAAATTGCATGGTGAATACTTAACCTTTAAGGATTAAAGTCGCTTCCCTTTTTGGATTTTTGAAGATTTGGTTGGTTCTGTTCTTTTTGGAAGTCCAACCACTAATCCATGCTCATTCCAATCTCTTTTATGTTGTTCTTTTGAAAAAGTTGATGAGGGGTATCTCCTCATCTCCTAAAATATGTATAACAACAACAAAAGGTTTCTTAACTAGTGTGTTTTCACTCCACTAGTTCAACTTTTGCTTTCTTTTTGGGTTTTAAGTTTTTTAATTGTACAAAACAGAAAAATAAATGAAAGATGTACAAAAATAAAAATTAATCTATACAAAGTGAAAATAAAATTTTATTTACAATTACTAATGATAAAAATATAAGTATGAATTTCTATTATCTAACAATTTCCCAGCAGCGACACCAATTTGTTGAAATGAAATTCTGACTAGGAATTCCCCCCTCAACAACAAAATGTGTCACTTTGTTGAAAGGACATTTCTCCGTTGCAAGTATTTTTAATTAATTTTGAGGGATGAGTGATGAACAATTTTTTTAATTAGTGACTTTATTTATTTACTCCCTTTTCGAATTCCATTTAACCATATCATAAAGGTCGGTTTCATTTTATTAAGTTAACCATACCATTTCTTACGAAAGGTTGGTATCAAAGAATAATAAAAAGAACAAAAGAATAAAGTTATCAGTTAACCGTACCATATTTTTCGAAGGGTTGGTATAAAGAATAAAATAATAAAGCAATAAATAAATGTTAGTTGCGGAAAAGTAAATGAGAGAAAATAAATGTTAGTTGCGGAAAAGTAAATGACAGAAAGTAAATTTTAGTTGTGGAATGTAAATGACAAAAATTAAAAGTTAGTTGCGGAAAATAAATGACAGAAAATAAATGTTAGAGACTAGATTTATTATTCATTACTCTTTTATTGTCTAAGTAATAATCTATTGATTGAATTGCACTTTTTGCATATTATTCCTATGTACAAAGTTACAAACCATGAATTGGTTTGAAGTTTTGTTTATAGGAATCTTTAATCAACAAATAAAACTTATAAAGTTAACACTTTACTATTTTAAACTTGCATCTCTTTCAAGATTCAATTGTAGTATAATATACGGTTATGTTGAACCACAAAGAATTGGCTAATAGAAATATACTCATACTTTGTATCTTTTATCAAAAGTAAGAAAGTAACACATAGAGTTGTTTTGGTAAATTTTATGAACTAAGGAACATGAAAAAGTAAAGAAAATAAGTATTTACAAATACAAGAGGAAATTATAGTTACAAAGATGGAATAATTTCTTGAACAATATCAACATGAAAATTATGCAATTTATGTGTTATCCTTTGGTTGATTCCATACACCATGTCTAAATCTCCCATCTAGTGTCCTTGTATGATAAGATGATTTTCAAACCTTATGTAATACACTAAATAATAATTAACTGCCACTCGTCGGAGTAGGTTGTCACACCTTACTTCAGGCTCCGTTAACATTATTTAGCCTTGAACATAAGTTGCTTGAAATAAATGCTTTGATATGGCAAGTGAACTAAGGTGTAGGTTATACCTTTTAGTTCACTTGTCAATACTTTAAGATGGAGCATTCTTTTGGATCTTTAAATCAAGCTTTAGGTGATCAAGCTAAAACCACATTAAGAACTTCTTAAAGAATCAAAATAACGAAAGAAATAACTTACATAATCGAATAAGATGAATAATACAAGAAAGTTATACCATAATCCAACTTTTTGGAGCATTAGCCATCCATCCAAAAAATAGATGCTTTTGGTTCCAAATGAGGTTACAAAATCATGTTTTTGCACCTCATTTGCCAACTGCATTTCCTCTAAATTTCTATGAATTAAATAACTAAAAACAACCTAAGAACAACCTAAAATGAGAGAGAACAAAAATGGAAAGAAAAATTATTTAAAATGAATTTACAATTTGTTAAAGTGACGAGAGGGGTGTGCCTTTTATAAGCACCTAGGGGGTGCCTAACCCCATTTCCTGGCCGCCTGGCCCACACGTTTGACCCATGACACCTCCTACTTGCTTGTGTCATGCATGAGGTCATAAACTTGGCTCAGAAGTTAGCTTTGTCTGGTTGCTTGGCTTGTCACATCATTCATGACATATCCATTCTTCTAGGCCAAGAAACCATTTTCTAGTGGGCCAGGCGCCTGATTGACCTAGTCCACGCTTAACTCTATGCTTGAGCAGCTTGCCTGATCTAGTGCACACTCAACAACCTACTTAAGCAGCTTGGTTGACCTGGTGCACGCTCAGTTGTCTGCTTGAGCAGTCTGCCTGACGATACATGCTCAGCTGCCTGCTTGAGCAGCCTGGTTGACCTGGCATGGTGCTTGGCTGGACAACTTTGTGAGCAAATTTTCTTTGACTTTAATTTCTTCCAACCAAGACCAAATTGCTTAGTCATGCTTAAGTTTAAGCATACACCTTACCATGCTTAGTTTTAAGCACATATGTGTCGTGTATTTTGGCTTGATTTCTTCATGGTGAATTAAGCTTTCTTTCTTCAAGCCTAAACATTCTTTTTGGTCCAATTCCCTACGACACTCAAATAAATCTTGGACAAGAGATGATTGTATTATTTAAACATACAAAATTTATCTAAAAAATGTTGAATTAAGTTGATATTACATTTTTGCATAGGTTAAGTGCCATGAAAAGTGTATAAAAATTAGGTATTTTTGACACTTATCAATCACATATTACGATGGTGATTGTACTTTGACATATAGAGTTCATTCTGAACGTGAGTCTATACTACAATTATCATAAACCAAAGTGATATTATTTCCATAGTGCTTAAAGGTTTATATATTAAAGTGAAGATGCAAATTATATTGTGTTAGGAAATGAGAGTCCAATAGAAATGAGATATTTAATAAATATGTTATGTTAAAAATCATATACGTGGACTTGACATCACATCTTAACTCAAACACAAGGCATTAGATCTATAAGTTTGGTTGCATTGGGCATAACAAGTGTGTTAAAAAAGTTATACATTAAAATAAATGACATATATATATTAAACCACTTAGGGCATGCTTGAGCTGCAATTTGATATGCATAAATTATAACTGGGCTTTTTAGCCCAGTCCGGTTTAGCCCGAACCCGATGTAGGCTAACCAAATTCATCCGACTGATAAGTGCCAAAAATACCTAATTTTCATACACTTTTCATGACACTTATCCTATGAAAATCATGCAAAACCAACTTAATTCAATACTTTTTAGATAAATTGTCACATTTTGATCTTATATTTTATTATCACCTTGTTTCCAAATCTTTGTGCAAAGTTTCTAGGAAAAATGAAGAATAAAGAAAAATAATCAAAAAAATATATATCAAGCAAGGATGTGTCCACATAGGCCATTTAGATGCACACATGAAGCTGCTTACAATGCCGCCTGGCGTGGACATTTAGAACCGCCCA
Organism: Lupinus angustifolius; assembly: GCF_001865875.1. Lineage (NCBI taxonomy): Eukaryota > Viridiplantae > Streptophyta > Magnoliopsida > Fabales > Fabaceae > Lupinus > Lupinus angustifolius. The sequence goes on from NC_032012.1 coordinate 12,520,609, forward strand.
ACTGACTTTGCACCAATTTGGCTCGGTCAGGCACAAGCTTTACACGGTCAGACTCAAGCCTGACACAAGTGAACCTGCTGAAGCAGGCTGCTCAGCGTGCACCTTGGGACCACCCAGCTGGAACCACACACCTAGCCAGAGTAGGACAAGCTGCTCAAGTACGCAACTCAGCGTGGCCAAATAATCATCCAGGCGAGTTGGACCCAAGAGAGGTCAAACTTGACTTAGCCACCAAGCAACCTTGACATCATGCATGACCTCACTTGACTAGGCTCCTAAGCACTTTTTAGAGTAGCTCACAATAGCCTGGTCAAGTAGCCCACAACTAGCCTTGTCAAGTAGCTCACAACTAGCTTTGGTGAGTCAACACCAAGCAACTGACTAAGCTATTTGGTCATGGACCAAACCCATGCTAAAGGGTTTGGTGTGCCTGAAGTGGGCAAGCAGGTGAGCCAAACGGTGCCCTAGTTTGCCTATAAATAAGGCCCCATTCAACACTTCATGATATATCACATACACTTGAAAATCACTCCATTCTTCATTCTTCTTCTTCACTTCTTCTCTCTAGACATTATAGTCTCGGTTCTAAGCTTGTTCTAAGTAAGTTCTTGTAAATTTTACTTATAATTCAAGAGGAGAAAAAAGATGGCAAATGTGATACAAAATATAATTTTGTAATCTCATTTGGTTCCAAAAGCATCTCGTCCTTGGAGAGATGGCTCAAGCTCCTAAACATTAATTTGGATTATGGTGTGTGTAATGTTATTTCTTCTCTTCTTTTGTATTATCTTTTGAAATCAATACATTCAAGTTATTACTTTTTGGTTAACTTTGATTCTTTATGAAGTTATTAATGCGGTTTTAGCTTGATCACCTAAAACTTGATTTAAAGATCCAAAAATTCTTCTTCTTAAAGTGTTGACAAGTGAACTAAAAAATATAACATACACCTTATTCACCTGCCACATCAATCATATATTTTAAGCAACTTATGTTCAAGGCTAAATGATGTTGATGGAGCCTGAAGTAGGGTGTGACAACCTACTCCGACGAGTTACACTTAACTATCATTTAGTGTATTTCGTAAGGTTTGAAAATCATCTTATCATTCTAGGACACTAGATGAAGGATTTAGAAATGATGTGTGGAATTAACCAAAAGTATAACACATAACTTGTTAATGTTTTTCAAAACCATTTGGAGTTTAGAAATAATTTCATATTTCAAACCAATTTTCTCCTCAAGAAGTTGTGAATATTAGTTTATGTTTTCCTTGTTAAATTTTATGCAACACAAAACAAAATCATCAAAAAAAATTTAATCATTATTTTTACTATAATATGTCTATATGATTTTCTTCTATTAATAAATTCCCTTTCGTTTGACATAACCCTATATTATACTACAATTGAATCTTGAAATAGATGCAAATGTAAAATAGTAAAGTTTTAACTTATAAATTTTATTTGTTGACAAAGAAAGAAAAATTCATATTCATAATGAGTGATCTAACTACTAACTTTTATTTTCAGTCATTTATATTTCTGCAACTAACATTTATTTTCTGTCATTTAAATTCTGCAACTAACCCTTTGTTGCTTTATTAATTTATTTATTATTTACCAACCTTCCATAAGGAAGAAGTTCAGTTAATAATGGAAAACAAAAAATAAATATCACTCATTATCACTTGTAATAATTTTCTAAATTCCTACTATTAAATTGGCGTTGGAATTTATTCCAACAATGCCGAGATGACGAGCAAATAATAAACCAAGTAAATAAATAAATAAAAAATCAGAAACTTGACTTTAAATAATAAGCACTTCGTGAAAAACTCTTTCAACAAATTGGCGCCGCTGCTGGGGAATTGCTTTTAATAGAAAATTTTATATAGCATATTATATCATTAATAATTGTGCATAAAATTTCTTTTTACTTTTTGTACAAATTTTATTTTAAATTTGTATAAAAATGTAAATTACAAACTTTATAAATTCATGTCTTTTTCTTACTAATATTTCTTTGGAAATAGACAGATTTCCTCTTTGTTGTTTTTATTTCAGGAAAATGGATCAACATATCAACATCCAAATTGAAATAGACAATTTCATAAAGGAGTTTTAACGGAAGCTCAACAAAGTACACCAAAAGTTACGTAAATTACCAAAACAATTGGAGAGGGAACAACACTTTTGGTGTCATGGTTGTGTCAATCAACAGTCGGTCTATTTCATCAATAATCACGCAGCATCTCACCAATCTCAAAGTAAATTAGAGGAAATACTAGAACAATTCATCTAGACAACCATCAAGCATCAACAAATCACAGACGATGTTATAAAGAATATGGGGAATCAAATCAGACACATAGTTGAACATCATTCAACAATTTCAGAGCATTGTAGAAGTATCACAATAAGAAGTGCAAAAACGATGGGAGGGGTTATTGAAAAAGAAAAATAAAAAAGAAAAAAGAAAAGAAGAGGAAGAAAAATAAAAAATATATGTACTAGAAACTAGCGGAGAACAAAAGGAAGAAAAACAATACACGCTAGTTCATAAAAAAATACCCTACCTCACAGCTCCATCAAAAGCCAAGAAGAAAGAGCAGTTTGCTCGGTTTATGGAAATATTCAAATCGTTACAAATCAGTATTCCATTTTCCGAAGACTTGGAACAAATGCCTACTTATTCCAAGTTCATGAAAGAACTGCTATTAAAGAAGAGGAGACATCAGGAGAAAGAAGTTATCCAACTTAATGCAACTTGCAGTGTAATCCTTCAAACTAACTTCCCTCGTAAGCTAAAAGATCCAGGAAGTGTGACTACCTAGTCACAATTGGGGAAGTTTTCATAGGCAAAGCAGTGGTTGATTTTGGAGCAAGTGTTAGCCTGATGCCGCTTTCAACGATGAGTAGAATAGGAGGGTTGCAACTAAAACCAACCAGAATGTCTCTGCAACTTGCTGACAAATCCATAAAATATCCAGAAGGGGTTGCAGAAGATTTGTTGGTAAGAGTAGATAAATTCCTAATTCCTGTAGATTTTGTTGTAATTGACATCTCCGAAGATGTGGAAATCCCACTCATTTTTGGACGACCATTCATGAGAACAGTAAAAATGGGGATAGATATGGAAAATGGCAAACTGATAGTTTGAGTAGAAAATGATGAAATTCAGTTTGACATTTTCAAAGCAATGCATCACCCAAGAGATAAGGGGCAATGTTTTCAAACCGACATTCTTGAAGAAATATGCTCAGAACAACCTCAACCTAATGATTCTAGGGAGATGCAAGAACTCTGGAAGATGGAAAAAAAGAAAAACTGATCAATTTTTTTGCTGATGATCAAATTTCTCTGATAACAAAGCCTGAAATGAATCAAGGTGGAGATGATAAAGAACAAGAACTGGAATTGAAGGAGTTACCTTCACATTTAAAGTATGTATTTTTAAAAGACAACTTCTACAATCAGCATCTTGCTTTCCACTCATGACTAGAATTTTGGTCATGATTTTTGCTTAGTTTTTGGAGTCTTGAATATTTGGAACTTTGTTAATGTATATTTCGAAGAGAAACAATCTTATTCACAAGGTATGGTCTAGGCACTGTCATTACAAAAATAAAACAACTGCAGATCAAACAATAGGCACTGTCATTACAAATTAGGCATTGTCATTGTCCAAGAAATCATTCTGAGTGAACGTTTAAGATCAACTAGAAAGTATGAATGGCTTGTGGTTGTAATCATCTAAGCATTTTATTTCTTGTTCTCTGCGAAAATGAACCAAAATTAGCATATACTTTCTATCAGACTATTAGCTAAATAGAATTTGATTTATGAGCGTTTGATAGATTGCAATTGGGAGATGGATTAGGGGTGAATAAAGATGGATTATGGTTGATGCTTAAGGAAATAATGAAGTTTCGGATAAGATAGGTCCTTAGCCTCTCATTGGGTTAAAGGTTAGAATGAAAGGGTTTGTGGATGACAGGAGAGAAAATTAAGTGAAATTATTAAAATACCCCTAACGTTAAAACACGATTCAATAAATGAGTAAGAGGAATTTTTGTCCAATAATTTTGGTACATAATGCTAACATGTTTCTTAATAAAAAAGGGAGGACCCATGTTAACAAACCCCTATATATAATAATAATAAACATAAAAAAATATTGTATGAGTCATGATATAATAATAATAAACATAAAAAAATAGTTTATATATATATATATCGAGGTAGTTCATGAATCTAGCGAGTCCAACTATATTTAACTCAAGTTTGACTCATTTATATAACGAGCTCAATTTCTAACTAAAGTTCAGCTCATTTAGTTAATGAACAAAGTGTGTCAAGTTAAATAACGAATTAAATTTTAAACAAATATCAAGTTGGTTTGGTTCATTGTCAGCCCTAACTAAAACAATTATTGATTATATGCAAGAAAAAAAAATTAAAATGTGAGATTCCAACTTCATGTGGATGAGGAACAAAGAACCAAATTGATGAACATTAGTGTCTTGTGTGTTCTACATTGTATGATTTCCCTCCTATTTATAGGGAGATTTCACACATGTCATAAAATAAAAAAAGTAACTCATAATTCCCATGATCAATTCATATTCCAAAACCTTCTAATATTATTAATAGTAAAATTCAAATATTTAAGTTGAGTATTTTTGGATTCTAGAACATCTAAATAATACCTTTTATGATAAAAAAAATATTTAATAATTTTTATAAAGTCTAAAAACTATTGCAATATCACCAAAAGGAGTAAAAAATAATTGACCTTAAAAATTAAAAGTAGACATAATTTTTTTTTGGGTAGAAATTCTATAGCGGCTCTACAAAATCACAAAATTATTGCATTACCTATGTAAAAACAATCTTTTCAATTTTTATTAAAAATGAAAAAAGATATTTTGAGTGCACTATTTGTTTTTATATAACTATGGAAATAAAAACGAGAGAATTTTGACATGTGTTTTTAGATTGAACTTAATTATTGGGCTAATAAATGACCATTAAGCCTTTTAAAATCATTTTTATGGAAAACGAAATTTTGAGTGTGATATATTTTTAAATGGTGTCCCACCACTATTGATCCCATAACCTGTCCAGTTAAAGTCAATTTTATTATTTTTAAGAGATATCAAATAATTATTTTTGAAAATTTATTTTAGACTTGTTTAGATCGAACAAAATTAAGTGTTCACAATTAGCTACTTATCTTAATATTTTGATATGGAAATTTTAAACATGTTATAAGTGTCAAAAACTAGTATTAGTATTGGAATGGTCGAAAGAAAATAAATGTCCAATATACTAATTAAAAGACAATAGAACAAGTTTTGCCTACGTAACAAACCTTAGAACACAACATGCTTTGCTTATGTACCAAACATGAGAACATAAGTGTCTTTGTCCCATAGCATTATACATCACAGTATTGCCCAATTTGAGATATAGGTATTTGGTGACTGTTCTAGGATACTATGTAATTACTCATTAGGAGGCTCCTCCTCAAACAAAATCAAGCACAATCTATATCTCAAATTAGAACAATATTAATATAGTAGTAAAAAAGAACAATAATAATCATTTATGATATATCAATGCAGAATGTTTTAGGTATTTCACTTCAATCCATCACCACACTAGAACCACTTCAATTAGAACAATAATAAAAAAGAATAGAACAAGAATTTAGGTTAGAGATGATAATGAGTCGGGATAAGTCTCGGTAGTGCATTATCCGAACCAGCCCCGATGCTTCATTTTTGGAACCAGACCCGTCCTAGACCCATCCTGATACCCATTGGGTCTGCTATTACCGGGTCCTTGGATACCCAACAGATCTGCAGCTACCTACAAATTCAAAAATATTAAAAATAATTGTCATAGATATACGTAATTGTATGTTTCTTTCACGAAGTCTTATATATTAGTTAGACAATCAACAAGAGAAAAAATTATATAATATAATTAAAAGTTTTAAGGAGAATTTAAATTGACTATTAAGCATAACTCATTTTATCAAACAAACTTAAAAAATAAAGTCACTACTTCAACATTACGATGTAAAATTGACTTAGTAAGAATTGTTTAATCAACATAACATTAGATTATGCATATGAATTAACAACATAACATCACATCACATAACCCTTCTTAGCAATATATCATTATTGTTTAACAATATAACAATCACATTTATGGATTAATATGATATTACAATTATGGATTAACAATGTAAAATTAAAATAATGTTTAACAAAATACTACAATTATGTTGCTATATATATAGATTTAGGAAGAAATAGCGGGTCTGGATACCCACAGGTTTGGGTACCTCTTTAATAATTAACTTCAATTAGAACAAAACTCGAAAATGGGAACCACTTCAATTAGAGCAATCATATAAGGTTACAAAAGAAAGATAACATCCATTGAATGGGTTTCCCCCATATCATCTACGATTATTGTTCCACCCCGGTCAAACAACTACCCAATTGACCGAACTGGATTACTCAAGGCCGACCAAGCCCATACATCTAGCAAGACTTATGTCATTGAGGCCTACAATACCAACCGATCGGCCGAGCGGATAGGAGAAGACATATTGTCAACCAAATACGACCTCAAGGTAGTACATGGGCCATTCCCCTGTCGCGTTGCAGACACCTACTACACGTTGCTTGCACTTCTCACCTAACTTCTTGCTTTACGAAAAATACATGCTTAGACTACAACTACCAGAGCCTACTATATGCTCTAAGTCAACTATGCCTGACACGTATAAAGCAGCCCCCTGCTCTGCCAAGAACATGCCAACAAGCCTAAATGCGGCCACGCCAAAAACATCCCTCAGAGAACTTTCCATCCACCTCCACTATAAATGGAGGCTCCTCCCCTCACAGATAAGACATGACACACATATAGAAATAAGACATACCCACTCTCTAACCTTACTCTTAAGAATTATATTCTCTCATACTCTGAGTTGTTGATTTCTCTTCCATTGTCATTTATTGACTTGATCGTCAGAGCACCTACTCAGGTACCTCCCCTAGTGGGTCTAAGATCGATCTAGATGAATCCAGGTCTCGACTGAGCATAGAAGAGCATCCTAGGGAGCATACCACTAGACACCTCAACCCGTCAACCTTCAGCCCAAGATCACTTCGCCTCAAACCAAAGACCACAATCAGGCCCCATATCGACTCACCCTCCCATAACCGAGCAGGAGAACATTGGCGCCTTCTATGGAACTCACACCATGGTAACCACTAGGAACCAAGCATACCCACCTAGTCAAATTGAAGTCGCACTCGTCAACATGCCTCCCCAAGACAACAATCCCTCAAATAACCCCCAATCCCACATTCAACCTTTCAATCATGCTAGCATAACTCATGACACAGTTGTGAAACCACCACACCCAACAAATCAACAACTCCTTCAAATTATAGAGAGACAAGAGCAACTGATCCAGCAACAAGCACGAAGGCTAGAAGAACTCTGCCAATCCAAGGAGGAATCAATCTATTAACCACCATGACTAGACACCGAGTCCGCCTATGAATCTCGTCCACCATATGGACCACTAGCCTCCCGATCAGAAATTACTCAGATTAGGGGAAGCTCATATGGAGCCAAACATCCTTCCACAATGAACATTATGTCCTATTTGTTGCCGAAGAAACTCACCTGCCCCACCAATATGGAGTAGTACGAGGGGACGACTAATCCCCAGGATCACCTGGACACCTTTGAAGCGTCTATGCTTTTCCATGGTGCCACTGATCCCATCATGTGTCAAGCCTTCTCGATCACACTGAAGCGCACCCCCTTGCAATGATTTACTCGCTTGGCACTAGACAACATTGATCAATGGACCACTATAGCAGAGAAGTTTAGCGCTTGCTTTACGACCAACAAGGAACAACCTAGGTCGTCCTATACCTTGAATGGTATCCGACAGAAGCCACATGAAAGGTCCGTACATTGACTCATGATGTGGCGATACACTTGCTGGTGATGGGTCTACTACCTAGTCTATTTAAGATGGAGCTTTCTAAGGACACAATTCACACCATGGAGGATGTTCGCTCCATGACTCAACAATTCATCAACCTTGAAGAAACGCCTAACCCGTGGCCAACCACTATACAGATAAACCCTATTGGGAAACCAAAAATCCTGCTTCCAATAACACTCTCGACATTATCGCCCCAAGTATGATCTGCCATGATCCATTAACAACCAATTACACAACGTATACCTCTCTTAACACCAGCCATTGCAAAATTCCGCAAGAAGTAATGTGTACACACCTAATCTAACTTCCAAAGCCAAACCCAAGCAAAACGATCTGGTCGCGAGACATATCGAAGTTTTGTGAGTTCCACAACGCCTTTGGTCACATAACCGATGATGGCACCCAACTGAAAGACACCATCGAAGACCTGATCCAAGTAGGACACCTTCAATGCTTCATTGCATGATTGGAACAACGGAGACGATACTTTCCTACTCATTGACCCTCTCCCCTAAAGAGATGTTCGCCTTATAGGCCGCAACAAAGGCGTCCCCCGAACCGAGATCGAGTCAACCAGAATCGGCTAGTTGACCGACGACAGGTGAGTCTGATCAACATCAACACTATTTCAGGAGGATTCATGGTTGGGTCACGCCCAGGTTGACTCAAAAGAAATACATGCGGGAAATCATACAAGTGGCCACCAAAGGTACTCAACAACAACAAGATAGCAGAGTGGCTCTGCCACTCTCTTTTTATGATCGTGATTATGATGGTGTTATTGGAGGACATGACGACCCTTTGGTAATCACAATCAAATTGAAAAACAAGAAGCTCCACTGATTGTTTGTAGATCAAGGAAGTTTGGCAGACGTTATGTTCCAAGACCTTTTTGACAACATGGAACTGCACTACCAAGACCTTATTCCTTATGATGGTCTCATCATCGGTTTCACCAACGAAGGAATCACACCGAGGGGTTACATCAAAGCCTGGGTGACCGTCACAGATCAGCTACTGTTAAGACGATAAAGACCAAGTTCTTGATCATCGATAATAAGTTAGCTTGCAATGCTATCCTCGACTGCGTGACTCTTAACGACCTCGAAGTAGTGGTTTCCACCCCCATATGTACATGAAGTTCCTCTTGTGAGACCTAAGGGTTGCACAATCAAAGGTGACCAACATGTTGCTCAAAGCTACTATGAGATGTACCTTAGAGCCAGCTTTGCCCTTAAACAACAACCACCCTCTAAGAAGCCAGAAGGCGTTCATTTGATAGGATTGGGAAGCCAGGCTGGGGAAAGAAAGTTCCAATCATTACCCAACTCATCTCCTTTCTACCTCTCGGTTAACAAAATTTCGTTCAACAAACGCGGATCAAAATTCAAAGTGGTGGTTAATCTTCCCTTTGGTGGTTGCTAACTCGAGTTTCCTCAAAAGCACAATCATACTCCTCAAGGTTAATGGTCAATGTCATCCCCTAGAGAAGTCAACTACATCCTCCGTCAGAAGTGGTCAATGCATATTCCCCAAGGCGCGGATCATGTCACCCTTGGCCGACGATTCCAGTTCCACCCTACAAGCAACGATTATGTTCTCTTATGGCAGAGAAAGATATTCCACTACCTAGGACCCGAATAATGACCCAAATTTTGGCTCATTCCTAGTTACCCCCAAGGCGAGTACCATGCCTCTCTCGCTCAGTATTCATTTTCGATCACACTCCAGGGAAACACCCCTGATTAGATGTTTGATCCCCATCAGATCATCAAGCTGGTACGACAAAGACGAGTAACATCCCACCAAACTAATTGAAACACGCCAAGTAGAAGAGCAATTAAAAAGGGACATATAAAACCGAAGATACATAAGAATGACAAGCAGATATCAAAGAAAGTCATTGTATTAATCAAGCAACTATTACAAGTCTTACAATTTACAATAGAATAGAATAGAAACTTCAAACCTAGCAATCTACAAACGAACAAAGCTATTACAAGTCTTACAAGCTTACATCAGAGGCGACATTCAAACCTTCACAAGTTTTGGGCTGACAATAGCCCACGCGTGCCTAAGAAGACTTCCAAGAAGCAAATACAAGCCTAGCAAGACTTCCTCGGACTGAAGCTACCACATAATTCATTCCAACTCATTCACGCAAATGCATGATAAAGAATGATGATTGTTCTGAGCCCCAACCAACTGTGTGACCGTAACAGTTGCGTAGCCTTCCACGATTCAGACATGGGCGACCCCAATGGTCGTTTTGGTGGCTGGTGACCCTCCTTTGCTAGGGAAACCTGCACGACCATCAGGCTGGATTTTAGATACCACTGCTCAGGAAGAGCAACTTGTTAGAGTCCAAGTTGTTGCAAAATCATCCCGAGCAATGACCTTTAGATACCACTACATGGGAAGAATGAGTTGAAGACGAATTCGTCATCTCCTTCGATGGAGGATTGCCCTTCACCGCTCGCGCGAAATGAATGGGTACATTCCTTGGAAACTCCCGTAAGATGAAGAGCAACAACTCTAGAAAAGACTCGGCAAGGTCTCCTATCTTCCAGGACGGATGGTCTAAATGTGAACTAGCTTAAAACTCCCAAGTTCTTCTGTTAGGAAATTCGGGAGACCCACTGTTGAAGACGTGCCCAAGATACTCCATAGGGAGGGCGAAGACAGTTGAGCTCTCCAGATGGAGAACACTAGTAGAGCAACCAAAATAGCCACTCCACAAGAGAAGAAGCACCAGGAGTAGAACCTCCAACAACTACTTCCGAAGATATCTTAGGCAAGGAGGGCACAATGGCTCCCACACTGCCGAAAGGCCACTCTCAAAATAGACAAAATGTATTCTCAAAGAAGACAACGATGTTACAAGAGAACAAGAGAGAATGAAGAATGATATGAAGAATGAAGGGGACCGACTCCTCTATTTATAGGGTGTTTGGAAGGTAACACACGAAAAGCTTGTGTACTTTCATGTGGCCCAACCATTAAGATGGATTCCGAGCAAAGCAATCCAACGGTGAGCACAAAAATCGAAGCACCAAACCAGCTAGAAATCTGAGCTGAATCCATCCTCACCATCCAACCTGAACAATCAAGTGCGATCCAACGACAACCCGAGATTTAACACATCTCATTTATTATGTGTAAAAAACAAGGCAAGCTATTCAACGCGAAAGACGCAAAGATGTTGAACAGAGCCACATCTCATCATCACGTCTCATCTCCTTCCTAGACAGGCATAACAACCAAGGATGCTCTCGACCAACCACGTGTCCAAGGGAAGGTGTAACCATAATGAGAAAGAACTAGTTCTAGAGTGCCAACCATCATAAGAAACCAACAGATACTCTCATTCAACACACATGCATCACGCCATCGCGATGTCACAATGATTGCCTACAACCTTGCCTAGCTTCAACTCAGTAACATTTAAGTCTACTAGCACGCCTGACTTCTAACCATACCGTAGACTAGGGGCAATTGTTCCACCCCGGTCAAATGACAACCATGTTGACCGGACTAGATTACTCAGGGCCGACCAAGCCCAGACACCCAGCAAGGACTTACATCATTAGCCCCTACAATACCAATTGATTTGCCGAGCTGATAGGATAAGACATATCGACAACCAGATACAACCTTAAGCTAATACATGGGCCACACCTCTGCCCCCATATGTTGTTCTGCCGACACCTGTTACACACCGCCTACAATGCCCACCTAACTTCATGCTCTATGACAAATACAAGCCTATACTGCGGCTACCACAACCTACTACAGACTATAAGTCAAGTATGCTTGTAGTATGACCTGACCAGGCTGCCCGATTTGCATAAAGCAGCCCCCTGCTCTCCAAGAACAGGCCAACAAGCCCAAATGGTCGGCCACGCCAACAACATCTCTCAAAGAACTTTCCATCCACTTCCACTATAAATAGGGACTCCTCCCCTCATAGATAAGACATGACACACACATTGGAATGAGACATACCCACTCTCTAACCTTACTCTTAAGCATTATATTCTCTCATACTTTTTGTTGTTGATTCCTTTTCAATTATCATTTATTGACTTGATCTTTAGAATATCTTTTTAGGTACCTTTCTCGGTGGGTTCAAGCTCGATCTAGACGAATCCAGATCCCGACTCAGCACAAAAGAGAATCCCAGGGAGCATACCACCAAGCACCTCAACTTGGCGACCTTCAGCCCGTGACAACTTCACCCAAAACTGAAGACCACATGCCAGGCCCCAGCCCGACTCACCCTATTGTAACCGAGCAGGAGAACAATTACCTTCGAAGACTGTATGGAGATGCACCAGTGGAAGGAGATGCGATTGGGTTGGGCGAACCAACAAAGACTAAACTAATAAGACCAACAAAGAGTGGACATTGGAAGATGCAAAGAAGATGCCAATGGAAGGAGATGCTGGTGGAAGGAGATGCGAAGACGAACTGACAAAGACTAGAGTAGACAATGGAAGGAAATGCTAGTGGAAGACTGAACCGTTGTGAAACTAGTATGAACTCTGAAAGAGAAGAAGTGAAGAACAAATATGAGAAACTGTGAAAATGAAAGGTGAGTAAAAAACCTAGGCCTACCTAAAAAGATGTCATTTTGGCTTATTATTTAAAAAAAATACATGCAAGAATCGAACGATTTAGTCACAATTCAACCGATTCACCGATTTTGGCCAAAATCGTCCGGTTTGGCCCGATTTTCACTAACTTTGTTGCTTAATCGATACAAAACACATGCTGTAATCGTTAAGGATCTAATTCCCCAATTTTCAGTCAAACTAGTTGATAAAGTCTAGATATTTACATCATTGGTTTTTCCTAATAGAATTTTGTGCATGTCAATCACTAAAACTATGTAGTTAATGCTCATCCAATTTAGTTTATATGAAATGAAACATTTGTTTTTTTTTTTTGGATATGAAATACACATAACAAACACATAATGGCATAAATATGCACATTCTCTCCCCTCACTATCTCCTACTCTCCCACATATTGTGCCCAAAATGAAAATGCTATCCACACTCCAAACACCTCGTTCCCTCTCTCGATTCTCTCTCCTCCTCCCTTCCGCCGCCACCACCACCTCTTCCCACTTCTCCTCAAGCTCTCTCCCCCATGCCTCCGTCTCCGACCAATCCAGCACCGTACCCCCGCAATCTCAAATCCTCTCCATCCGCCACTCCCTCCTCTCCCGTCAAGTAACCGCCGTCGACCTCGCACAGTCCTACCTCACCCGCCTCCGACTCACCGAGCCCCAACTCCACTCCTTCCTCCACGTCCCCGATGACTCTGCCGTCCTCGCCGAGGCTCGGGAGCTGGATAGGAGAATTGACGGCGGTGAGGAAATCGGCCCCTTGGCTGGCGTCTTCGTCGCTGTCAAGGACAACATTTGCACTGCTGATATGCCCTCAACCGGCGGGTCCCGTATCCTGCAAGGTTACCGGCCACCGTTCGACGCAACCGCAGTTAAGAGAGTGAAGGAATTGGGTGGCATTGTTGTTGGCAAGACCAATTTGGATGAGTTTGGTATGGGAAGCACTACTGAAGGTTCAGCATTTCAGGTATTTCTCCCCTTTGGCATGAATCCTCACTCAGAGAATTCATAGTGTACTTTCATTATTTTATAATTAATATTATTCTATAAACCTTACATCTAATTATATGTATTTCAGGTATTTTTATCTATTTCTAGAGTGTATACTGATTTTGGTTCTTATACATTTTCACGTCGATCCAAACAAAAAATGTAAACTAGTAGTTAAATATCACGGTGTGAGTCAAAATAGTCTCTATTAGGGTCATAAAAATAATAAATAAACTAATTTGACCTGCATTTAATTTTTGGAGACAAGTTTGAGTTTTCAAAATTTTGACGAAATTGGTATACTCAAAAATTTTGAGGGACTAAAATAGGTCATTGCTCTTATTTTTCTTGTTGAATTTGAAGCTCATTGGGTTAATTTCCAGTTTGGATGAGCATTCATGGTAAACTAAATTGTGCTAATTGTTTTAACATACTCTTTTAGGGTAAATTACCTCTCCAGAGGTTTAGCTTAAGTATACTCTGCATATCTTTTTTGTTTTTCAAATCTAGGTAGCCAAAGCCTGTGTAACTTAAATCATCAGCCAAAAATCTGTCCTAAGTGTAATGATAGTTGAATCTCAAGGGAGGTGAAGCTGTTGAAACAAAAGGTGTTTAGAGTATAATGAAGCCACACATTAAGGGAGACTAGTATAATTTGAAATTTGGGTTCAGTACGTTTGAAGTTGTCTTTGGTGACTTCGAAGTTTTGTCTTTGGTGACTTTAGAGTTTAGACCAATTGACCAATGTCACATGGTCGCAAAATGGTCTGTTTTTCATACTTTACACTGATTCACTGAGTCACTATTTATAAGTAGTGACTTTTTTTGATAAGCTTTTAAGTAGTGACTGATACAAGAGAATGGTGACAACTATCATACTAGCAGCTATCATAAAAGCTAGCCTACTCTAGTAGGTGACTAACAGATAATGACCTACAGTAACAGGTCATAGCTCTATCTTACTCTAATATGTGACCATGTAACATTGGTCGATTGTGTTCAGGATTGCTTTAAAGTCACCAAACTCTCATGTCACTCCAAATCCTAGAATTTCCTCTACTCTTTATGTTGAAGTTTTTATATTGATGGATTCTTATATACACTTGGTGTAAGGTGATGAGTAAGCATAGAATTAACTGCTAGGCGATGATGACCCATATGGCTAATGTGGTATGTGGTCAGTGCTCTGGTGTCAAACAGTAAAACATTGTCTTAGTCTGGGCTTATCTAAGAAATATCTCTTCTCAAATTTTAATATCTAGTCTGTATTATATGGTATTGTTTGGAATGGTGACTTTTTGTGATTGCTTGCTTCGGTTGGTTTTAGCTAGGTAGTCAATCACGGATAGCAGAATGGCAGGATAATGATATGTGGGATAACCACTACAACGAAGGGAAATATAATACAAATAATTTATAACCTATACATACAAAAATACACCAAATTAAAGACACATTCATAGATTATAATCAAAATTCATAACATACCACTACCAACTACCAATGCTTTAATATAAAGAGTCCAAGACTAAAATATTACTTAAACTTTCATAACATATAATGAAAATAAGTACTAGCCTCTAAGTCATTGATATACCAGACAAAAGCTTCAAAGAATAAGTGAGCCTTCAATATAAATGTATAAAGGACCAAGCTCTAAGGTTTCAAAATTATGGCAATGAAGTGGTTATATGGGAGGTTGAGAAGCTTAGATTAAAAGAGTGAGAGGAAGAAGCCAGGAGAAATGGGTATGCCAAAAAGCAGAGAACGTGGCCATAAATAACCACCAGTAATCACAGAAGATAGAGTTTGTCTCAGTTCGGTGTGAGGGGAAGAAACTTCAAACGAGACACAGTGGCTATTTAAAAGTGAGGGAAAGAAGCAGGTGGGTGTGGTTGGAAAATGCTGAAAATCACATGAAGTCGCCCTAAAGTGTCGGCTACATGGATCAAATGACTCCATAATGCCCTATCATAAGTCATGTTCATTGGCAGAGCATTGATCTCTAAATCTTTCTTAATCGTTTTACCATGGTTTTTCTTGTCTTTCCTCTTTCTCTAGAAATTTGACTAACCTTCATTTGATCTTCTCTCCTTACTAGGGCTTCCAACTGTCTCTTCCACACATGTCCATACTACCTAGGATACGAATCAACCATTTTCCCTACCATTGGAGTACTTAAACTTTCTCCCTAATACATTTATTTCTAATTGTATCTTGTCTAGTATGCCCAATCATCCAATGCGACATTCTCATCTCTTCTGCATGGAGTTTACTCTCTTGTTTACATTTTACCATCCAATAGTCAGTCCATATAATATTGTAGGTCTTATAGCTATGCAATAAAATTTCCCCTTAAGCTTGTGTGACACTTTTCTGTTACATATAACACATGAATTAATCTGCCGTTTCATCCACCTCACTTGAATCCTATGGTTTACATCTTCGTCAATTTCTCCATCGTGTTATATGATTGACCCAAGGTACTTAAATCTAGTAACTTGTTGTATGGTATGATCTCCAATATTTACCTCTATAGCATGGTTTGTATGACTCTTGCCCACTTGCTATCAGAAAGGGCAAACTAGACCGCACTTGTTATTAGAAAGGGCAAAATAGACCGCATGTGTTTTTAGTAAGGGCCAACTAGACTTCTCTTGCATTTTATTAAAGGCAAGTTGGGTTTTTCAACCATAAAATTAGGGTTTTCATTTCAGAAAAGATGGAGCGGCTGCAATTTCGCTGCAATTGGGCGCAGCAGTCTTCCACTCCTTGACTGGTCAGCCATTGTGTTGAAGGGACGAAATGCTCCGCACCTCTTCTATCCCAATGCGATAGCGTGCGATTAGCTACCTAGGGTTTTAGAGCTGAGAATAAGTGTGAAAAGAAGCAGAAAAAATATATTGCAGACTTGCAGAGGAGCAATCTGCTGTTATTGCTTTGCTCTTATAAATAGAGCTAGACTCCAACAAACTCAAATACATCCCTTATTTTTAGGCATCATTATCAGCCATTAAAATTTAAAAACAAAATCATCAAGTCCTAAAAAATAGGTCATAAGCAACAAAATAAAACAAATTCCTAATGACTAAGTCAACTATTTTGAAACTGCAGTTCACTAAGGCACATATTTTCACCAGTTTCAGTCATCTTGTGTTTGACAGTTGAATTTGTGATTGCATAATCGTTTCTGAAAGTAGGACTTTCAGACTTTCTTTAGGAAAGAATGCGAGACAATGGAAATGAATGATAAATTGCTAATTTTCTATGCTTTTACTTGCCTTCCTTATCTTTTTTATTTTACAAAAACAGTGGGGGTCAGGGTTGGATTTACCATGCCCCACCTGTGGCTGGTCAGGCATAGGTTGGATAAGGTCTTATCTTGATTGATTTCTATCATTCTTGCCATCACCCATTTATAACTGGGATTGGTTGACTCAGGTGATGCATATGTTCATTCAATAGGTGACTTCCAACCCATGGGATGTTTCTAGGGTGCCAGGAGGGTCATCAGGAGGATCAGCAGCTGCAGTTTCTGCCAGACAGTGTGTGGTATCATTGGGAAGTGATACTGGTGGAAGTGTAAGGCAGCCAGCATCTTTTTGTGGTGTTGTAGGTTTGAAGCCAACATATGGGCGCGTCTCAAGATTCGGACTTATGGCTTATGCATCGTCACTTGATGCCATTGGCTGCTTTGGTTCATCAGTTGCTGATGCCGGGATTCTGCTTCATGCAATTGCTGGTCATGATAAATTTGATGCCACCTCAAGTAAGCAGGTAAGATTTGTTCACCATGTTTGGCATGACTTTTGTAAGTTGCAAGCCATCTAATTTCAATAATTAGCAAGGTTATTATCATTTGGTATAATACCTGTCTCAAAAAGATGAATAATTGCTGAAAGTTATTGTCAGAGTTCAATTTCTATTTTCTGTTATTAATGTAAGTCTGTTTAATAATAAGATAATTTCATTTCTCAGGATGTACCGAACTTTCTTTCTCATTTTGTCTCTGAAAGTTCCTTGGGAAGTAAGCCCTTGAAGGGACTGAGAGTAGGTCTGATCCATGAAACAATTGATGATGGTGTTGATAGTGGGGTAATTTCTGCAATTCGTGAAGCTGCTTTGCATTTTGAAGAACTAGGATGCTCTGTGAATGAGGTCCTTCTCATCATTATTCTCTATCATTCTTGATGATAACTTCTATAGGGGCTTTGCAAGGTTACATTTTTGCAATTTAAACCATCATGGTGTTTCTTTCATTTGCCCATTAACTTACAGGTCTCACTGCCATCCTTCTCTCTTGGGTTGCCAGCCTACTATATTCTTGCTTCATCTGAATCATCTTCCAACTTGTCTCGCTATGATGGTATCAGGTAAGTGCTGAATATGCCCCCTTGTTCCTCTGTTCCTCCCAAATGCATATTCCACAATGCTACATTTTGTATTCTCTATTTTCATTGTAAACCATTTAGCCTAGCATTTACTTTTTTACCTATATGTAGATATGGAAATCAAGTTTTTGCTGATGAGCTAGACTCTCTTTATGGAAACTCTCGAGCTCAAGGGTTTGGTTCTGAGGTATACACCCTCCGGTCCTTCTTAATTTCAAATTTCAGACATGATGTATGGCAGCTTTATATACCTAGGAAAGAAATGTCCAAATTTTTTTGCATTGCTATATCAAAGTTTTCAATTTTAAATACATATTTCAGGTCAAAATGAGGATTTTGATGGGGACATATGCCCTTTCAGCTGGGTACTATGATGCATATTACAAGCGTGCACAGCAGGTACCACTAACATGATTTTATGTATTTGAGTATTTCTTGATGTGTCCTAACGTTATAACTATGAATTTGGCGTCATAGATCTGGTGTAAATCCATGCTGCTTAAACTAACTGTACCAGATATAAGAAGTTCTGACTTTCAAGATTTAACTATTACACAATGATATGTCTAGTTTTTCGTGTTTTTCTAGAATTTACGGCCATGAAGTATAGACACTGCTGTGGTAGATATGCTCTTGTTTCTAATTAGGATAGCTGAATTTATATAGCTTAGCTTAATTCTATACTGAGTTAGATGTCTGATTAGAGGTGGAATAGATGAGCTTCTAGATCTTTCTAGAATAGTCTACTGCCAGCTGTTAGCTACCTCTATACTAGGTAGTCAGTCCCGGATAGCGGCCAACCCTAAAAACACTATAGCGGGATAGCGGGTAGTGGGACAACCGCTACAACTAAGGAAAAAATATCTAAGTAGTTTATAGCCTACATATATAAAAACTAAAATAGATCATATTAAAGACACATTCCTAATTAATAATCAAGATAAGAGTATTAAAGGTTCTCGAGCTTATCAAAGTTGGATGCCATAACAGAATTGTATCTCACGAAATTGAACCATACGAAGATGATATCAATTGGGTTCAATCAGTTTGATAAGAGAATCAATAAAGAGGTAATGGGGCAAAGAATTAGGATCAAGAATTTTTTTTAAAGAAAAGATGGAGAATGTTTGTGAATTAGGAAGCTTGCAATTTTGTTCTATGTTGATGAAGAACATGTAAGCAATTGAACATGTGAACTAGAATTTGGAAGAAGAAAGAGAAGGAAGAAGAAAGGTATAACCAATTAAAAATCACATGGCCTAGGAAAATCAATGTGTTAAGTAGAAGGGAAAGAATGAGAGGTTAAATTACCTAAAACCCTAGTGAAAAATCGGCCACCTATTAAAAAGGAGAGCAAAAAATGCTTTTCTTCTATAAAATTAAGGTTCCACTCTCAATAAAACATGTAGTGGGTCATTATCCACTATTTGTCATGCGATGTTGCCGCTATTTGACCTCCTACAGGCGCTACGACCATCTGCACCGCTATCCACTATGGCGTCGCGAGTTAGACTCCTCTCCATTATTGGAGAGAGCAGTTCAATTTTGTAGCGTATTTTGAATGATGAAAATGTAAATTTAAGATAAATTAAAGGATATAAATGTCTTTGTCCTTTGGTTTTTCAATGCTATTTCCAATAATTGCCCTCTCCATTGCTGGAGAGGAGTCTGGCTCGGTATTGTGGGTAATGGTTGAAACACTACTATAGTTCGCTATTGCGGCGCTATAGCACGCTATTGACTACCTTGCCTCTACATAAAGCAAAATCTAGCTTCTGTAACTGTTAACCATTCTATTCTAACAGAAATTAGCTTCTTCAGTTTTCCTCTCTCTCTTCTCCATCCCCCTTACTCTGTTATCACATTCTAATATGGTATTCAAAGCCTTTTTATTCTCATTTATGGCCGGTGTTGATTCCATGATATGGGTGAAACTCTGTTAGGGAATTGCCAATCTGTTAAAGGGTAGTTAATTCGGTTATTACCGTTAGGCTATAAATAGACTTTGTAATAGTTAGTTAAAATAGTTTTTTTCCAAATATAGAAAGTTCATAATTCTCTCTTCTAAATGCATATTCTTGTATTCTTGATCTCAAAGGAATAAGATTGTTCGAATTCTTTTCTTGTATTCATAAGAATTCCTACCCTTATTCACTCAATTCATCGTTTTCTTCTTGAATTCCTTGAATTCCATAACAACCATAACAACCATAACAATTGGTATCACGAGCTTTTTTTTTCTGGAGGGATGGCTGAATCCACACGTATGCAAGCCGCTGCACGAGACATAGAAGAAAGATTGGAGGCTAGAATTTCAGAAAAATTGGAGTTACGCATGGCAGAATTGATGTGTTCTTGGCAAAAGTCTATGAACGAATCTATCAAACAGTCAATTGAAGAAGGGCTTAAGCAAAATTCAGTTTCAGAGGGCTCATCTTTCTCAACTAAACATAGCCAGAGGGGTCGTGATCCAAACCATTCAACATGTGATAGAACTAACCCCCTCCACTATGCATGTCATACACGATTGTCCAGGATTGACTTCCCTAGATTCAATGGCACCAATGTAAAGGAATGGATATATCAGTGTGAAACATATTTCATGATGGATAATACACCGGAGGATTTTAAGGTGAAATTAGCAATCATGCATTTTGAGGGAAAAGCACTTAAATGGCACCATGCCTATGTAAGATCCATGTGGGTTAATTCCCTACCTACATGGGGAGAATATGTGAAGACCTTACTTGAGAGATTCAGGGAAGCTTATGATGATCCTATGGTAGAGTTGATGAGGTTGAGACAAAAAGGGACCATTGCTGATTACCATGAAGAATTTGATGCTATCATCACGAGGTTGGATTTGTCAGAGGATTATATCCTCAGTTGTTTCTTGGGAGGACTAAAGACTGAAGTGCAGATGATGGTCAGAATGTTCCAGCCCCAAACAGTAAGAAAAGCATTCACATTGGCCAAATTATACGAGGCTGCTAGTCCCAATTTTCATCCCAGTGTGAAATCTAAGGCTAATGTTAGCTTGGGAGGTAGACCTTTGCTTAATTCTAAGTCTTCCATGGCTACAGGTTTAGAATTGTCGACAGAAAAGCCAAGATTTAACAAGACTTTGACTCCATCTTACATGAATGAAAGAAGAGCTAAAGGGTTGTGTTACTTCTGTGACGAGCCATTAACAGCAGAACATGGCTTAAGCCACAAGAAGCTTCAAATTCACTTACTGGAACTAGATGACTTAGAAGGAGAGGATGGGGGGCCTAACCAGGATCAAGAATTGATTGTCAAACCAAGTGATGAGCCTCACATCTTTGTTAATGCTTTAACAGGTGTAGCTAGTTTCAGAACAATGCGGGTCACAGGAAGATACCAGAAAAAACCCCTACATATCTTGATTGATAGTGGCAGCACTCACAACTTTCTGGATAAACAAATTGCTGAAAAAATTGGGTGCAAGATTGAAGACCTTAAACCTGTCATAGTTACAGTTGCAGATGGCACAAAAGTTCCTATCTCATCAGTGGTGAGGAACTTTAGTTGGACACTTCAACACAGTACTTTCACTTCAGATGTCATGCTTCTTCCGTTGGGGTGTTGTGATTTAGTGTTGGGTATTGAGTGGCTCATCACTCTAGGGGATATCACCTGGTACTTTGATAAGCTGACTATGGAATTTGCCTTGCAAGGAAAGAACCATGTGTTAAGTGGAGCCACACAAGTGGATTGCAAAACTGTGAAGGCACAACAAATTGAGAAGACCATGGAGAAAGGGGTGCATCTATCAATGATTCAGGTGGGAGTTCAAGAAGGATTCCTCTTACATTCACTGACTACTCATGCAGAGACAGAGCAATTGGATCCTTCGATTGAATCAGTTCTGCTCACATCTCTGTTAATGCTTTAACAGGTGTAGCTAGTTTCAGAACAATGCGGGTCACAGGAAGATACTAGAAAAAAACCCTTACATATCTTGGAAGCACTCACAACTTTCTGGATAAACAAATTGCTGAAAAAATTGGGTGCAAGATTGAAGACCTTAAACCTGTCATAGTTACAGTTGCAGATGGCACAAAAGTTCCTATCTCATCAGTGGTGAGGAACTTTAGTTGGACACTTCAACACAGTACTTTCACTTCAGATGTCATGCTTCTTCCGTTGGGGTGTTGTGATTTAGTGTTGGGTATTGAGTGGCTCATCACTCTAGGGGATATCACATGGAACTTTGATAAGCTGACTATGGAATTTTCCTTGCAAGGAAGGAAGCACGTGTTGAGAGGAGCCACGCAAGTGGATTGCAAAACTGTGAGGGCACAAACAATTGAGAAGACTAATTAGAAAGGGGTGCATCTGTCAATGATTCAGGTGGGAGATCAAGAGGGATTCCTCCTACAGTCACTAACTACTCACGCAGAAACAGAGCAGTTGGATCCTTCGATTGGCCAAAGCATGATCACAAAATCCCCTTGATGCATAGTATGGATCCTATGAACAAAAGGCCATATAGGTATGCCAAGGAACAAAAGGATATAATTGATAAGTTGATCCAGGAAATGTTGAAGTCAGGGGTTATCCAGAATAGCACTAGCCCTTATGCAAGTCGAGTGGTTCTAGTTGGGAAAAAGGATGGTTCTTGGAGATTATGTGTAGATTACATGGACCTAAACAAAGGGACAGTAAAAGATAGATTTCGCATTCCTCTAGTTGATGATCTAATGGATGAATTACATGGCTCTAGTATATTCTCCAAGATTGATCTAAGGGCAGGTTACCATCAAGTGAGAATGAGCTCCCCTGATATTCTTAAAACTGCATTCAGGACACATAGTGGCCATTTTGAGTACTTGGTAATGCCCTTTGGGCTCACCAATGCACCGGCTACCTTCCAGAGTTTGATGAATTCAATTTTCAAGGACTTCCTTCGCAAATTCCTCTTGGTTTTCTTTGATGACATTCTGATCTACAACAGCACATTAGGAGAACATTTGAGGCACTTGGAGTTTGTTCTTGCAATGATGAGAAAACATCAGTTATTTGCCAAGCATTCTAAGTGCTACTTTGGGGTTAGCAGGGTAGAGTACTTGGGTCATTTTATATCTGCTCAAGGTGTGGCTACGGATCCTACAAAAATCAGTGGAGTGCAGAGTTGGGCTCTCCCTCAAACACTCAAACAATTGAGAGGATTTCTTGGTTTAGCTGGTTACTATAGAAGATTTGTCAAAGGGTATGGTACTGTTGCCAAGCCACTCACTGAGATGCTGAAAAAAGACAATTTCAAATGGTCTCCTGAAGCTAAAATTGTATTTGAGCACCTGAAGGAATTGCTGACTTCTGCTCCTGTTTTAGCTCTACCCAACTTTGCACAAGAATTCACTTTAGAAGTCGATGCATCAGGACAGGGGATAGGAGCTGTGTTGATGCAGAATAATCATCCCATTGCCTTTATCAGTAGAATGTTGAATCAACAACAACAAGCACTATCAACATATGAAAAGGAACTAATAGCTGTGGTATTTGCAGTTCAAAAATGGAGGCACTATCTATTGAACAAACATTTCACCATCAGGACTGATCATAGGAGCCTTAAATATATACTGGATCAAAGACTAACAACTGAGTTTCAGCAAAAATGGTTAGTCAAGCTTATGGAATTTGATTTCTCCATTGAGTACAAGCTTGGAAGGGAAAATGTAGTAGCTGACGCTTTATCACGATTGGAGGGGCATGAATGTCAAGCATTGTTGGTGCATACAATTGATTCAGAATTGTTAGATAGAATCAAGAACACCTGGGTCAGTGATGCAAGTCTTCAAAGGGTGATAGCGCAGTTGCAAACAGGATCTACTAAGCATAAACATTATACTTGGGATGGTCTAGAATTGAGGAGAAAAAGTAAATTGGTGGTGGGTAAGGATGCTTCATTGAGGCAAGACTTGTTGCAATGGTTTCATGAGGCTGCACCAGGGGGACACTCAGGCAGAAATGCAACCACACAGAGGATAAAGGCAGTTCTACACTGGAAAGGTTTGAGCAAAGATGTCAAAACCTTCATTCAACAATGCTCCACCTGCCAGAGATGCAAGTATGATACAGCTGCTTACCCTGGATTGTTACAATCATTGCCTATTCCTGATCAGTTTTGGCAACACATTACCATGGACTTTATTGAAGGGTTGCCAAATTCTCATGGAAAACAAGTCATCTATGTGGTGGTGGATCGCTTAAGTAAGGCTGCTCATTTCATACAACTAGTGCACCCTTATACTGCTAGCATTGTAGCTCAGGCATTCATGGATCATGTCTTTAAACTGCATGGCTTTCCAAGTTCCATCACGAGTTTCATCAGCAGATTTTGGCAAGAACTCATGGCTTTTCAAGGTGTTAAATTGCAACTCTCTACTTCTTATCATCCTCAAACAGATGGCCAATCTGAGGTAGTAAACAGATGCTTGGAGACTTACTTGAGATGTATGTGTGCTGATACTCCACAACAGTGGTCAAAGTGGCTACCATTAGCAGAGTGGTGGTACAACACTACCTTCCACACTTCTATACAAGCTACTCCTTATGAGGTGGTTTATGGACAACCTCCCCCAACTTACTTGCCATACTTACCTGGGGA
>NC_032012.1:12545402-12551168 GCF_001865875.1 Lupinus angustifolius
TTTGGCAAAGAGGGAAGAAATGTTGAAGGTCCTTAAATTCCATCTTAGAAGGGCCCAAGACCGAATGAAGCAACTAGCTGATAAAACTAGGAGTGATAGGCAATTTAATGAAGGAGACTTGGTTTATGTCAAGCTACACTCTTACAAACAGATTTCAATAGCAGCTAGAGTAAATGAGAAGCTTGCACCGAAATATTTTGGGCCTTTTCCAATCATCAACAAGGTAGGGGCAGTGGCTTATAAGGTTCAACTACCAGATCATGCTAAAATTCACAATGTCTTTCATGTTTCTCAACTCAAAAAACATGTGGGACAAGCCATTGTTTCTTCAGATATTCCTTCGAATTCAGAAGAGGTTTTGGTAGCCAAGGAACCTGAGCTTATCTTGGACAAAATCACGGTTAAAAGGAAGGGTCAAGCAGTGACTAAGGTTTTGGTAAAGTGGAAGCACCAATTAATTGAAGATGCTTCATGGGAATTCTACTTTGATCTTTGTAAAAAATTTTCATCCTTGAGGACAAGTATGCTTTCAAGGGAAGGGCATTGATATGGGTGAAACTCTGTTAGGGAATTGTCAATCTGTTAAAGGGTAGTTAATTCGGTTATTACCGTTAGGCTATAAATAGACTTTGTAATAGTTAGTTAAAACAGTTTTTTTCCAAATATAGAAAGTTCATAATTCTCTCTTCTAAACGCATATTCTTGTATTCTTGATCTCAAAGGAATAAGATTGTTCGTATTCTTTTCTTGTATTCATAAGAATTCCTACCCTTATCCACTCAATTCATCGTTTTCTTGTTGAATTCCTTGAATTCCATAACAACCATAACATTCCACTGCATAACCATCTACTCTACTGCAATTGCAACCTCTATGCATGAGTCCAACGTCTCCGATTACGTTCTCACAAGTAATTGTTGAAATTATAGGGTTTAGATATAGAAGGAGAAAATGAAATTATCAAAATAGTATGGAAATTATGTGAGAATTATGAAATTCAAGATCCTTAGAGGATTGGTAATTCACCAATCACAGAGAAATTTAACAAGTGGTATCAGAGCATAGATCCTGAATTTTATGATTCTCCATTAAAAATATTCCCTCCCCCCAATTTTATATGAATCCTAATTTTTACATTAGGGTAGTGATTTTCACGGTTCTGCTATTATGTTTAATTTTTCATAATTTTTTAATTAAGTTTTATGATTATGGTATAAGCCCGTAATCTTGATATTTATGGTTTTAATATTCTATGAAACCTAATTATGAATTTAGGATTTTACGCTTCCACTAAAGATGATTCACAATCTTCAATTATTATAAGAATATCTATGTGTTTTCTTATAGTAACGCCTTTTGTGATTCAATTTTGATATATATGGATATATTCGTTGAGGCAAAAATTTGTCAGGGGATACTAGTAATTTGTTTTGAGTTTAGGTTGATGATATCTAGTCAATTTGATTGCAATTAATTTGTATCTTC
Organism: Lupinus angustifolius; assembly: GCF_001865875.1. Taxonomy (NCBI): domain Eukaryota; kingdom Viridiplantae; phylum Streptophyta; class Magnoliopsida; order Fabales; family Fabaceae; genus Lupinus; species Lupinus angustifolius. Next base: position 12,546,888 of record NC_032012.1, read on the forward strand.
TACTTTGGGATAATTTGGTTTTGCAATCTATTTCGGGATAATTGGATACAAATCTCAGATTTTTTTGTGATTTATGTGTTGGCCATGTTTTTGAGCTATACATGTTAATATCTTATCTGGATTTATGATGAATATATCTGTTGAAAAAAATATCAGAGGATACTGGAAATTTGTTTTAAGTTTATGTTGTTGATATCTATTCAGAATTAATTTGATTGCAAATATTTTTATATTCTACTTTGGGATAATTTGGTTTTGAAATCTATTTTGGGATGATTGGAGATATATCTATTAAGATTTGATTTTTGTTGTGATTTGCCGGTTAGCCATGTTTATGAGACGTACATGTTAATATCTTGTATGGATTTGTGATGTATATCACAATACAAATTTAGAATTTTGAAAATATTTGTTTGATATATATCTGATGCAATATATTGGGAATATTTTTATTGTGTATCAGATATACCTTTTTTTAATTTATTATTCAGATTATATATTAAGCATTTAAAAATTTATACTCGTGTGTCATTTGGTAATGCATATTCAATATTGCAAATAAATACACATGAGTTTTCTTTAAGGGTGTTATTTAACATAATTTGAAAGTATAAAATTGACAAATAATGGACCCTTTCATTTTTCCTATTGTCTGATAATTTTTTAGTTAAATTAGTTGTGATGCAACTTGCTACATGTTGCCAAAATAGCCTCTAATATTAAAACTGCTTTGATTAAAATTACATGAACGTTAGTATGAGATTTTTTATGCGAACTGTGATTGACCAAGATACAGTTTAGTCAAATAATAACTTTATGACTATTATAAATTTTTTTCATGTCAACAATAGTCGATCCAAAGAAAGGTTTTGTAACTATTATCCATAAACCCTGGCGGTGCATAGTAACAGACCGAGAGGTCATGTCCTAGACGACGACAATAGTCGAAGAATGACAATCGTGGACGAATAGTAGTCGAAGAATGACAACAGTGGACGAATGGAGATATGTCCACCGCGAAAATGACCTCCACGGTGAGGGCAAGGGCCACCACGAAAAGTTCCATGTCCTCCAAATGACGCTAGAGGAGGTGAGTCGTATCGGGAGCTTTAGTTCAAGGAAGAAAAAGACACATGCAAATATGATGGACGAGGCTGAGAACTTACTGGAGTTGGAGAAGACGGCAGTGATGAGGCAACCACCATGTTTGCACAGAGAGCATCTGAGAGAGCCTTATTCTTGTTCTTCTCTAATCTAGCTTTGAACGTGAGAAGAAAAGATTCCAAGTTGTGAAGAGTAGGAAGGTCTGGTTGACTTTCAACTGAAGTGATGATCGGTTGAAATTCTTCATTCAACCCGTCTAGAACATGATCAATATGTTCTGAAGGTGTAATAGGAGAGTCGATGAAGATGAGTACCAGGTTCTTGATCTTCATCAAGTATTCTGAAGTTGAGCTAAAACGTTGAGAGATGGATCTCAATTGAGATCGTAACTGTCTTTGCTTTGGTCTGAGAATTGTAGTAAGCATCTAATTCTTCCCAAAGCTGCCATGAATGAATACAACCTACAAGTGCCATGAGTGAGTACAACCTACAACCGTAGGTTGTAGGTTTCCAGAAAAGGAATTCAGAATCGAAGAGAAAATTGTTTGATCCTGCTCCTCCCAACATAGGTAAGCATGATTTATGCGATTAATCAATCAATCATCATCATTGAGTAAGCATGAGTGAGTACAACCTACAACCGTAGGTTGTAGGTTTCCAGAAAAGGAATTCAGAATCAAAGAGAAAATTGTTTGATCCTACTCCTCCCAACATAGGTAAGCATGATTGATGCGATTAATCAATCAATCATCATCATTGAGGAAGCAATGAGGAATTCCAGTCCCGAGTACAAAACGGTTAGCACGATTGAAGTGAGCGTGGCGTGCATAAAATGACGCCACATCTAAAAGTTCTTTTCCATGAGCTTCATTGAAGGCAGAGGAAGCACAAGATGTGAGAAAACAACATGAAATGGAGAAGGATTAGAGGCAGAGTGTGATGGAGGAAGAGAAGAGGTCCCGACAGTAGCCATTTCTAACGTGATACCATGTAAACAATGGAAATATGGAGAAAGAATAGAAGTAATTGTATTTCTTCAAGAACATGAGGACAATATTGGTTTAATAAAGGACGATCCAATCAACTTCTGTCAGATTATACACAGTTCTAAATCTCAAAAGTGGATTGATACCATGAAAGATGAGATGAAGTCTATGCATGATAATGACGTTTGAAATCTTGCCGAATTACCTGAAGCCGTGAAATCTATTGGTTGTAAATCGATATTTAAAACCATAAAGGATTGAAAGGGTAATGTCAAGAGATATAAAGTTTGTCTAGTTGCTAAAGACTATACTCCGAAAGAAGGCATTCACTATAAAAAACTTTCTCTCCAATATTTTCAAAGGTTTCTTTTAGTAAAATATGGCACTAGTAGATGGTTGGACTCAAAGTACAGGAATCAAGAACATAACATATTCAACTAGATTTATTTTGGGTCAGAGAGAAAGTTATCAACATAAAACTTATAGTTTAACATGTCCTAGTTGACCAGCAAATTGTTGATTTTCTCAATAAGGGTGAAAACAAGGTAGGTCGCTTATTATCTAGCCTTTAATAGGCCAAACTTTTTAGTGGATAAGGCTTATTGAAAAGCCAATTTAGCTTAAAATGTCAGAGTTGTGATCATCTTTCTAAAAGGTATAATAAGCCTAACAACCAACATATTTAAATATATTATTTATTTATATTATAATTTTAGTATACCTCAAGTTATTATATATGAATTATAAAAAATATAAATAAAAAAATGCAACTTAATTGTTAGCGTTAGATATCTTTATTTAAAAGGTCTACATAACGCTTAGCTTGTTGGCTAATTTAAGGACATTATAGTAAAATAGGCTTATAGGTGAGACCAGACTTCAGAGCTTCAAGGAACCATATTAAGATAGATGAGTTTATATCCGTACTGTAAGTTTGATGTCATGTACTGATAAGAATAGGTGACCTTCTAGATCTTTCTAAAGTAGTCTAGTGCCAGCTGTTAGCTGCTTCTATATAAAGCAACAGCTAGTTTCTGCAACTGTTCACCAATTTATTCTAACAGAAAGTAGTTACTTCAATCTCTCTCTCTCTCATCCTTCTTTTCTGATAACACTGGTATCTTATTAGAAAGAAATTTAATAGAAACGTGTAGAAAAGAAATGCCCCCACCCAGAATCAATGATTCTGCCAGGGTTCTAACTTGCTTTATTAGATTTAGTATGAAGAAGAAGATGTTTACAAGAAATGCAAGATTCCCACGAATCTTGCCCCAACTGATTCCTCAATCAGTTTACTCAACTCCTAACTACCTTTCCCTCCCAAATTCAGTCTGCTTTATAGGCAAACTTCCCAACTAACCCTCTAACTACCTAAGGGCATAGCTGTAACATTGCTATCCCTTAGCCACACCCCTCTTTTCCCTCTCTTATATACATTTTTTACAATAGGTCTTTGTCTACTTAACCTATCAATACCCTCCCCTAAAAGAACCAACTTGTCCTCAAGTTGAAAATCTGGAAACCTCTCTTGGATGACCTCTGCTGCTTCCCAAGTAGAGTCATGATCAGGGAGATCCTTCCATTTTACTAACACTTCCAAGTTGCCTTGGTTATCTTCTCTGCTGTTGGTGATGGTTTCTGGAATGACTACTAATTCCAATTCCTCATTCAGCATAGGTGGCAATGGTTGAGGCACCTGATGGGGCTTGAGTGCCCTTTTTAGGAGGGACACATGAAACACAGGATGGATTTTGGCATGAGCTGGTAAGGCTAGTTTGTATGCCACTGTCCCTACCTTGTCTATTACCTCATAGGGTCCATAGTACTTAGGGGCTAGCTTAGCACAGGTCCTTCTAGCCAAGGATTTTAGTTTATAAGGCTGCAACTTGAGGTAAACCCAATCCTGAACAGCAAATTCCACTTCTCTTCGGTGTTTGTCAGCTTGTTGTTTCATAAGGTTTTGAGCCTTAAGTAGGTTCTGCTTAAGTTCTTCTAACACATCATCCCTCTGGTGGCACAAGTTATTCACCTCTTCTACCTTGGTAGGAATAGCCCCTGCCTTCAGTAGTGTTGGAGCCTCTCTGCCATAAAGGGCTCTGAAAGGAGTCATCTTAGCAGAGCTACTGTAGTTGGTATTAAACCAGAATTCTGCCCAGTGTAACCAGCTCAACCACTGTTTGGGTCTTGGACT
>NC_032012.1:12551268-12587515 GCF_001865875.1 Lupinus angustifolius
AGTGATAACACTGGTATCTTATTAGAAAGAAATTTAATAGAAACGTGTAGAAAAGAAATGCCCCCACCCAGAATCAATGATTCTGCCAGGGTTCTAACTTGCTTTATTAGATTTAGTATGAAAGAAGAAGATGTTTACAAGAAATGCAAGATTCCCACGAATCTTGCCCCAACTGATTCCTCAATCAGTTTACTCAACTCCTAACTACCTTTCCCTCCCAAATTCAGTCTGCTTTATAGGCAAACTTCCCAACTAACCCTCTAACTACCTAAGGGCATAGCTGTAACATTGCTATCCCTTAGCCACACCCCTCTTTTCCCTCTCTTATATACATTTTTTACAATAGGTCTTTGTCTACTTAACCTATCATTTTCTCTCTCTCCTTTCTCTGTTGTCATTCTAATATTTCTTTTCCTACTATATATATTCTTAAGAGTAAATTACACTGACACCCCCTGAGTTTTAGTGAAATTACACAAACTACCCCTCACTTTTCTAAGCTTACACAAAACTCCCCTAGTTTTGTACTTTCATTACACTGACCACCCTGTATGAGAAATAAGTGTAATTTTTAAACAAAAAATGTGATAAATGCAATTAAGTTAAACAAAACATGATATATTGTGTAGACAAGTCTAAATAATATACAAATCCATGTATCTTTATTATTTAGACTTTGATTTGTATATTATTTAGACTTGTCTACACAATATATCATGTTTTGTTTAACTTAATTGCATTTATCACATTTTTTGTTTAAAAATTACACTTATTTCTTATACAGGGTGGTCAGTGTAATGAAAGTACAAAACTAGGGGAGGTTTGTGTAAGTTTAGAAAAGTTAGGGGTGGTTTGTGTAATTTCACTAAAACTCAGGGGGTGCCAGTGTAATTTACTCTATTCTTAATTTCACCATCCTCTGGAGATTTAGGAACCTCAAGATATTTATGTGTATTTTTGCAGGTGAGGACCATAATTAGGAATAGCTTTAAGGAGGCACTGAATCAAAATGACATCCTGATTTCACCTGCAGCTCCTTCCGCTGCTTATAAAATTGGTAAGCGTCTTCATTCTTTTGCTTTTATAGTGGCACTTTAGTTCCTCCGGTATTGATTGTTTCATTTCCTTTTGACGTTTGCAGGTGAAAAGAAAAATGATCCTCTGGCAATGTATGCAGGTGACATCATGACTGTAAGCATTTCATTTTTTCCTTTTTAGCTAGAATTCTGTTTCATGTTATATGTCAATGTTATATGTCAATATGTGATTATGAACCAAACAAACAGCATTCATATGAGGACCTGGAATTGTGCTATTGAATTTCGATAGGAACTGATATTAATACTGATATAAAAGTAGCGTAGGAGACCTTTTAAAAAAAATAAAATGCTGGAAGGAACGCATCACAAAAAAAAAACTACAAATGCAGGAAAGAAAAAACTTTGCTCCTTGCCTAAGCCATCTCAATACCACTCCATGTTCTGTAATGTGATGACTTATGACTCTCCGATCCCCACCTTCCTTTCATTCTATCTTCCATGCCTTACTCCTTGATTTCCTACAGTCTTTGCCTTGTAGGCGATGTTTTTTGTTGCCAAAATCCTTGTTCTACCTGTTATTCATAATTTGCACATCGTCTAGCATGTGTGCATAACAGACTTGTTTAACTCGTCTAAGATCAAGCTTGACCGTGCACTCATACTTCTGTTACTAAGCTTGAATAGGCTTGAGCCCTTGAGCATACCGATTAAACGTTTAGGGGGCAGACTGGTCCAAGAGTTATATTTGCATACCGATTAAACGTTTAGGGGGCAGGCTAGTTGTATTGCATGACGTCATCCTCAACATGTGTCAAGTATCTAGTATTATGAGTCCTAGATGCAATTTCTTAGTGGTTTGTTTTCTACAGGTAAACGTTAACCTAGCTGGACTACCTGCCTTGGTTTTGCCATGTGGATTTGTTGACGGTGGGCCAGCAGGCCTTCCTGTTGGTCTACAAATGATTGGCGCAGCATTTGATGAGGTATTGACTTTTCCTATCCATTGCACCGATGGAGCTTTTCTATGTTGTCTTTTTAGTTTACTTTTCTTTTTAAATTTTCATTTCTTACTAAAATAAAAGGGTGAGATAGGGACAATCTATCATATTTTCTTAACTTCATGTAGAGATGGTTAAATAAGACCAAGGGAAAAAAGTAGAAAATCAAAGCTTAAACTACTAAAAATTCAAATGAATCCAGTCCTTTTTATGCATCAAATGTGATACATGTGTGAAAGATACAAAGGCCTTATGCTTTGATGTTTGCTCTAAAGTTACACCGTTTGAGCATGGTTGTTAACTTGTTATGCTCTATACCTATATCTTGAAGAATTAAGAGTTTCGGATTGGAGAAATAAAAAAATAGAGGACCATGATAGGTAAACCTAGACATATAGTTGACAAGATAATGTAAACACTTGCATAGCCTAGTACTCCTAGTTATACTAATAAGTAATACTTAGGTGTACAAACCCAAGCCTACTTACACCTAGACTAAACAGCCCTAATATCTTTTAACATTATTAGTACAAACTATTTGCTCAATTTTCATGCTTTTAGAAAAAGTATATTTGAAACATATTAGTACCCTGTAGTCATAGCAAATACAAGCTTCTGGAATCACAAAGCATAGATACATCATACATGGATTTGAAATAGACATAATTCAAATTGTTATATTATGTTGATAAAATCTATTTTTTAATGATAATAATAAATAATACTCTTGCATGTGATTTGCTTGGTTTTTAAGATTGAAACTTAGCTTATAGTTAAAATTAGTTGTATTGATTTTATTATTTGAATATTTTTGGCCTTACGCTTTTGGGGCAATAGCATATACATTAAACTTTGGCATTTTGTGTTACAAACATGTGCTGCTATACAACATCAACCAAGTCTTTATCTCACTAGGTGTGGTTGGCTATATAGATCGAATGACGTCATAATGCTCTATCGTAAATCATGTTCAAACATAGCACATAAAAACATGTGGTATGTTTGAACCAAAAAATATGAAGAAAAATGTAGTGTATTTGCTTATGAGTTCTGCATGAGAGAGTGTGTGCATGAATAATGTTTGGCATTGAACAAGTGAATCATGTTTTGACTGGGGTTTGAATTGCAGGGAGAGCTGCTAAGAGTGGGACATGTCTTTGAGCAAACTCTTAAAAAGTTCAGATTTGTTCCACCAATTGTAGCTGATAGCACTGCGTGATGAGTATAAATTTAATTCTACATTTTGATGATTTATAAATGATTCCATTAGTTTCATCACAATGTGGTGGCTGAAGCAGACTTTTTAAGCAATTCAATATATGCTTGTGCCATTCTCATTATCTAGTTAAATATTTTTGGACACAGCATAGGTTACATACTACTGCAATTGTTTCACTATTTCAAATTGAGTGAGTTCAACACCATTCAGTTACCTTTTGATGAGGGTGTAAAACTAGCTAGATTGATCAAATCAAAGTGTAAAGGAGCACGGTTTTATGCTCTTACAGAACAAACTGTCCTTGTAATTTATTGTTGAGGGTCTATTTTGTAACTTTTGAATAAGAAATGAATTTGTTTCAACTTTCTTGGATACTTTGCTTTCATTGAAATGTGCATGTAGCCAAAGTTTATTGCAAAGGTCAAGTTAGGGTGTTCATTTGCTGTGATTTTCACTTGGAAATATAGATTACTGAAATTTACATATGATATTAGGTGGTTTATAATTTCAATTTTGTGCATGAGAATGTATAGAAAAAAATGAAATTGAAGATAGTTGGGTACTGGTTTTAGGTGGTGGATATTTGGTGGATCTCATGATGGCTATTGTAGTTTGGGTTGGAATTGAGGATAGATTTTATATGATAGTTCATTTTCGTATTATTTTTATTAAAGAGTGGATGATTGTCGACATGAATAATGAATGATGTGCTGACATTTCTATTTTGGCTTCAATCACAAAAGGTCCTAAGAAAACACCAACACTAGTCAATTCCCATTTTTATGTGAAAATCACCCAAATTACCATAACCATAAAAAATTAATAATAATGCTTTTAAGTTCGATGATGCCAATAACATGGTGAGATGAACGCCCAATGGAGAAGCTAATATTTTTCACGTGTTTTGACCAAAGCTGCTTGTAAAAATTTGCTAATTAACGTTGTTTTCCATTAGCATTAATTGACCACATTTATTAGTCGAGTGTTACTGTTGACAAGTTTTAGTTATATATAAGTCACCTTAGAACTTATTTCATTGCTTCTCAACCTTTTAGCAATGAGCATCATATTTTGACTTAAAAAAAAGTCAGAATGGCAAAGTGGGAAAGATTGAAGAAAGTATTGACAATGTTGTGAGACCCGAGCTGGACGTTAAATCGGGAGATGTCTTGTATAGGTTCTAACCGATTTAACAGGTTAAACCAACTGGTTGAACCATACAACACCATATATATGAGGAAAAATTTGTATGCACAGATAATGTATGAATTTTATATATTATTACTGTATTATTCACCATTCATATTTAATTGTTATTGTCTTCTCAAAGAAAATAACCAATATGAATTGGGGATGATAAAATTATTGTGTATAAATCCGTACATTCACAATACATATATATATTATAATTAATGAAAGCACGCTAATTAGTAACCTTATTTTTTCTTGGGCAACACGTGATAGTCCTAGACTACTAGGTCTTAGGTTTAATAATTTAATGTATGTATAATGTGTAACATCTACACTCTATTATCTTTTGTAGAGTATTTAGTGCGTTTTCTCTTTGTGGCTAGAGTTGTTTCATCTTCCCATTTATCTCTATCTCAAGTCTCAAAACTCAACAGTCTCATATATACAATATACTTAATACCTCCATTCCAGAGTTTGCTCTAGCAGCAACACATAGAGACAATAACAAAGCTCACAACACAAAGAAGAAGGCATAGAGAAGTTAACCAAGCTCATGACAAAGAGAAGATGAAGACACGAAGAAGTTAAGATTTGTGAGTTTGAGTCTAAGAGAGTTAATGGAAGGGTTTTCAAATTGCATATTTGACTTCTAGGGAAGGGTTTTAAATTTGGAGGGGAAGAGTTTCTTAACTATTCCCTCTTAACTTTGCAAACCATCTAATGCAAGTATGTTTGAATCTGTCATATTATATTATATATATAAAGTTGGAATGAATATGTCCAATAAATGTAAGTAAAATATCATTTGTATCTTATCTTGATTTTTAAGTGTACAAGTAATAGAAGAAAAAAGTATTAATTCTCTGAATTCAATTTTTGTCACCCGAAGTTGTTTCATTCAAAGTTTAAACAAGTGGAAGCAGGAAAGTAACATGTATATTGACATAAGATTAGAATTCATATATATATTTTTATTTTATATTGGGCAGTCCATGTGATCAATTGGAATTGCCTTCATTTATCCTTCTATCCCACTTCTCCTTGCTCCTTGATATTTCTCCTTTTATTTCCCTCGTAGCTCCCAAACACAACCTAAAGGAAGGAGCGACGAGCAATGGCAATCATTATTTGAAATCCACATTGTCGATCGGAATGTTTTGATTGAAGTCTTGAAAAAAATTAATTTTCAATGGTGATAAATGGGGGTAGGATTTTAAAGGAAACCTTGTCTGACTTGAGCAAGCTTTGACACATCAAGAAGAGTTGAAAGTAGAGCTTAGGAAACACTTCTCCCCATTCTGGATCTTTTTCAACAATTCTTAATCATTGGGGAAGATGTTTCTGAATGGATTTTCCTATCAAGAAAGAGCAGGTAAAAAAAATGAGCCCTATAAGGCAATTAATCAATATTGTCAATAATGAATGATATGAGAGTCGCTAACCATCCATGAAAGGGGACCAAATTTGCAATGTCAATTAGGTGATTGTTTGTAACATTTTAGACTATGCAAAATCCAATTCAACTAAGTTAAACTTAGATAAGCCAAAATAAGATAAGCGGAAATCACACAGATTATTTAATTAAATAGAATGTCACACATCGAAAAAAAGGGTGAAACAAGAAATCCACTCTCCATAACTCCAATAACGATTGGAGAGAATCATTGTTCATCATATTGTGAGGAGAATGGAGTGGAACGGCATTGTATTTTATGTTGTTATGTTGTTGGTGTTGGCTACATCTCACTTAGGCTTATAGTCATAGTGTTCGATATGGTCACAACCACAAGCCCACCATGGCTCAAACCGATGCTCTCGTGAAGTGTGATATGAACAAATTATAGTTGGTGGAGAGTCTTCTTGATATTGCCTGAGATCTGTTTGGGAGCGTATTAGGAGATAACTGAAAAGATTCTCTGATGCTCAAGTCAGTATTTGAGTGAAGATGAGAGTAGAGAGAATACAAAATGTTAGAGTAAGAGTAAGAGAGTTGAGTCCAAGAGTATAGAGTTAAGACTAACTTCCTTATGGTGGGAGTCCCCTATTTATAGTGGAGAGGTGCATAGAATATTCCATAGTAGATGTTGGCCTAACTAACCATCTGACATGGTCGAGTTTGTTCCAAACAAGCAGACGATTCTTTTCCCATGTTGGAAGGTTTTGACAAGTTCGTACTCTATGGATAGTTGACTGATAGCATGTGTAAGGTTGAGTAGCTGTATTGTAGACATGTCCTTGTCGTCTGGCATAACGTATGTGTGTTGTGTAGGTGGCATGCAGTTTGTGGCAGAGGCCTGTGTGGTTCAGACGACGTGACAGTTTTGTACAGGCGGCATGGCAGACAGATGGCAGAAGTGGTCCATGTGTTGTCATTGGATTTTGTCTAGTCAGCAACATACTTTTCTGAATTGTTCGGTTGATCGGCTAAGATCCAAGGAGGCTCTGAATGGGATCACCTTGTTCGGTCTTAGGTTGACAATTGTCATTCTTGTTTGGCTCTGACGTGTCTTTTGATCTGGGATGGAACAGTTGCCCCGAATCTATTTATATAGACGGAAGTCGCGTGCCGTTAGACTTGACTGCATGGTTATGTGATGGGATCCATCAGGTGAACAGTTGAGTTTGAGAAGTGGTTTGCTCGCCCAAATCTGGATAATAATTTGGATATCGGTTGATCTTCCATGTCAATCATTGTTTTGACTGTTGAGTGTAGGGGGTATCCTGGTGGTCTGAAAGGTTTGTCGAATCTTTGACACGTGGTTGGCTAGGGCAGCCAAGGGTTCTGTATCGTCGACACGATAGGGCGCTTAATGATGTGTGGCCTACCCCGACTCTTCTCAGCTTGTACATAAATGAGTCGCTTTGATTCTTGTTTACATTAAATGAGCCACCTTGATTCTTGGGACACTGTTGGATCATGATTGAGTGATTTTTTGTACGAACAAGATGAAGCCTTATCCTGCCCTTTGGTGTTTCGATGCATGGATCTCCATGGCCACCGTTAGATTGGTTCTTCTTCATTTGTTGGACGATTGAGATGAGTAGGAGGATCTGGGATTTGGGTAGGGCTCTCTCACTATTTTTTTATAAATAGGGGGATCCCTCCTTCACTTATTCACTCTTTCCTCTTGTTGTCTTGTTGTCTTGCTATCTTGCTGAAGGAATTGCTCCGAGTTTCTTTGCTTCATGAAGAATCTTCTCTGTCAGTAAACCATGTAACTCTTCTTCCTATTTTTATTTCTTCTTTCCTTCATCACCGTAGTAGAAATAGTTGGGGGGATTCATTGAGTAAGAGTAGTGTAGAGGTGGTCCTAACACATAACTATTCTTCTTGGGTAGACTTGTATATGATACCGTCTGGACATGAAGGGCATGGTTCTCCTTACCGCTAGGTGGATCACGAGCTATTGGGGATAGAGAGTTCTTTCCAATTTAGGGCCCACCCAAGGGTTGATGTGTTGGATGGGTTGGTGGACAATGTCTCATTCTTTGACCTGAGGAAGGATGAAAGAGTATGCTTCAACCACGAAGTGGAGTGAAAAGACTCCTATTACTTATATATATATAGAGCCTACTTCCGAAAACTTTGGCTTTGTGTCCCTTTGGATGGATGGTGTACTTTGGTCATCCTTAGGTGACCCCTCCCCACTTCATCCTAATGCTTGGGGTTTTATCTGAGGCAATGCTATCTTCTATCGGGTTAGAGGCTTTCCCTATTCCATTCAACTCTTTTTTTGGATGTTCCGGTAACTAGTAGTACAGACATGGATGAAGAGCGATTAGGATGCTGCAGATGGACGTGTCTTCGGTCTAATAATGGGATGGCTTTGTTCACTCCATAGGAGTCCTCCTTCAAACACTAGAATATGGGCTATTACTAAGTTGAGCTACTAGGAGACCATTTTTTTTTGGCTTACAAATTGAGCGGCGAAAGGTGGTTCCCCTTTTATTGGAATCAGGAGCATCATCAGAAGGACTATTAGCGGTATAACTTCGAAGAAAGTGACTTCTTTGCCTTAGACAAGGTGGTTGTAGTAGAGATAAAAAAGTGGATAGAGGTAGGTGCTCAGCTGCCATGTTCATCATGGTCTAGGGGGATAGTGCTTTCAAGCTTACTGTGGGTAGGTCTTGATCATGCTCCAGTGTATTATTTCATATGTTTGTGTTTTCTTTCTAACTTGTACTTTTTATCTCTTTAGTTGAGATGGCCAACCGCATAGAAATCCGGAGGCTGTTGGCGAATGTGACCAAGATTGTAGGCATCATCGAGCAGTTGTACAACAAGAATATTACGTTTACCGAGAAGCGTCAACATAGAAGATCCCCCATCCCTTCTTCTTTTTCCCGGGTGCAAGATCTTGCTGAATCTAGTCGGAATCCTTTGAGTGTGATGTCTCTGCTTCCTTATAATGGGGTCATCCGACCTCCCTTCTTAATGTTGAAGCTCCTTCTCCATCTCATGTTGTGCAAGTGACTCAACCTCATCCCCTACACACTCAGACAACTGAAGGTTAGTCGAGGCTTGACAAGGAGAAATGTACTGGCTTCGACCCCTCTACAGATCGACCTAAGAAGACAATAAATGATTTCTCGGTCTCTCGGGGTATCAATAAACAATTGCTCTCTATTGGGGCTAAGGAATCTTTTGACCAGATTCATCTACCCGCCTTGTTCAAGAACCTGAAGCAATGGGTAGTCATGACTGCCATTTGCTAAACCGAGCAAATATATGTAAAACTACAACCTCAGTTGTTGCAAACAAATATATAATGTAAGGGGTTGTCATATCCACAAGGACTTGCTAACATAGTATTTCAAGATCAAATTACTACTTTAAGCTAGTTTTCAAAAGGGTTTTAAATTGATTGTTTTGGTAGAAAAGTTTTGAATAATAAAAGTGTTAGAGTTTAGATGTGGGATTGACTAATTATTCATATCAGTATATTGACAAACAATCAAGCAATAAAACAAATACAATTTTACACAATATTTGACCTCAATTACACTAAGAACTAATGCATTAGTCTACATAGCAATTCATGAAAAAAGTATAAACCTTAAACACAAGATTAATGATTATGACGCACATGCATACCTCTATGTTAGCCGCCAATATCTTGGTCTATACTAACACTTTACTAAAATTAGATGTATGTCTAGTAACTAACTGATAAAATTATAATTTATGAACCATCTAATGTGCCTCTATGTCTAGTAACACACACCGTCATGTTTGAGAGTTTTCAATACAAATATGAATCTATGTCTAACAAACATATGAGCATAGACATTCATTGTGACAATTAAACTTGTAACTACGTCTAGCTTTATGCATAAAGGATGAATTATTTGCTTTTGGACTATTGAATCAGAATTTTGCCTCAAGGTTCTTTTCACAATATCAGACTATGCATTTCATCATACACATGGTAAGCATTAAAAGTACAACAAGAATAATTCATAAATCGAATTACAAAATACATCAATGAATAATTAAATCAACCTCAGTTAAGAAGCAATCTAATTAAGTATTCTCATACCTAACTTCAATAAAAATGGAATTCAGACTTTGAGTTCATGGAGATATGTCAACCCCTCCATGAACATCAAATATCCTCATTATTCCTACTTCCTAAACCTTACATCATAAATCCAACTTACATAAATTACACACTAAGAAGACTAGAAACCATACTAAAGTTACAGAAAATCGCTTCCTAACTCCCTAGGTGAAAAATCTATATTAAAGTATAAAAACTCTATTCCTAAGTTTCCATATGCTCTTTTTATGTTTCCAGATCTGAGCTCATGCGCTCGGTGCAACAACGGTGCACTGAGCGCGCCTCCATTTAATTCAGACCTTTCGCTTGGCTTCTTCTATGCTTAGTGTGGCTTCCCACACTCAGCGCCATTGCGCTGAGCATAATGGAGCTGATTTGAGGATTTTGCATGCTTAGCCCAATTCGGTTCATTCTTGGTCCAATTCATCCTTTTTTGACCTGAAACACATAGAGGGACTTGGAAAATGAGATTAGTACAATTCATCATCAAAATCTCAACTATGATTACATAAAGTAAGTATTTTGATATAGAAAGTCTAAATTAACCTTGTGGATTAAGGTAATTTTGGCACTTAATACCATTGTGATGAAGTATTTTGAGTCAGGGGAGCATCTGAGGAGGGTTGTCAGGACTTTTATGTCGAGTTGAAGCAGGCCAAGAAGCTCATGTCGTAGAATTGGAAAAGCTTGAAAGGCAAGTGATAGTTGTTGGGGAGCAAGTATCCTCCATCATTGGTCAGTAGGATGCGACCCAAAGGGAAGTAGTTGAGATGGCCACTAAGTTGTTCCAGACCTAGCGGGAGTTGGGCTTGGTCACCACCCTACTGGAGGGGCTAGAACAAGATAACTAACGGTTGAGTGATAGTCTCTCAAAGGCTGAAAATAGAACTTGTAAAGTTGAAGAGAGTCTGACTCATAATTGAGAGGAGGTTGTCAAGGTCAGGGGGAGTGCGTTGAGGCTAAGGCTCAAGAAGAGGTCTTGTTAACTAATAAGGCCACCCTACAATCTTTAGTTGGGGAGGTTGTTGTGCGCTCTTTTGAAAATGCCAAGGAGCATATCTGTCTAGTCCATCTTGATCAGGATTTGTCTTGGATGTCCATCGACGTTTTCGTGGACAGAGACAATCTGTTATTCGAGATGAAGGATGGGACTCTCATCAAGATGTCATTCCCAGGTAAAGATATGCGATGTATGGATCCCAATGATTATCTCCCTGATATATGTTGATAAAGAGGTTCTGAAGGAAGATAGCAGATAGATAATCACTAGGAGGTTGTCTTTCATGGTCATGTCTGATCTATGCTAGATGAAAGATGTTGATAAACCTGATTGTGAATTTGACCATAGAGGCTACTTCCTCATTTAGCGTGTTAAGGTAGATCTTAGGATAGAAGGTGATTTCCGGCTACGACTTTTGTAATAGTTTGTAGGAGTCGTAACATTTTCATTTGATTGATGCAATTAGCTTATCCTCATTCTTCTATTTTTTCTTAAGACTTGTTGTCTCGCTTCTGGCTTTATTAGTAACCTAAGAGATAAAATTGGGTGGATAGGTGGCTTATAATCACCCATTAATGATTTTAAAATCTTCTACAATAATAACTTGGAGTGACCTGTAAGAAAAAACGGCCAATAATGACTCATAATAATTTGCAAGGAAAATGGGTCAATAATGACTTGGAATAATATGCAGGAGAAAAACGGGTCAACAATGACTAGAATAATCTTAATATCTTGGAAAGCTCTATGAGAATAATTTGGGCATTGACAACTTGAAATAATCTGCATGTCTATGTGCCCATCTAATGTGATTCGCTGGCAAAGGAGAGTATGGCTCATGCGGTTGGGGGACTTTTTGATGAAGACATGCCAACCAAGGGGAAAATGACTCACGCACATGGCAGGTATGAATCGCCGACCAAGGGGAGCATGGCTCGTGGGCTTGGGGATTTGTTGATGAAGACCTGTCGGCCAAGGGGAGCATGACTTGCACACTTGGAGGATTATTGTAGATTAAGACCTGCCAACCAAGGGGAGCATGGCTCACACACTTGGGGGATTATCGTTGATGAACTTCCATCCAAGGGGAGAATGACTCGCGCACTTTGGGGTTGTTGATGAGGAATCATTGGCCAATGGGAGAATGACTCACACACTTGGGGGTTGTTTATGAGGAACCACCGACCAATGAGAGAATGAATCACACACTTAATGGCTCGCACACGAGGGGGTTGTTGATGAGGAACCACCAACCAAGGGGAGCATGACTCGCACACTTGGGAGTTGTTTGACGAGGAACCACTGGCCAATGGGAGCATGACTAACACACTTGGGCGTTGAGGAACCGTCGGCCAATTTGTTGAAAGAGTTTTTCTGCTTGCTTTATTTTGAGGTAGCAGTAAGTTTCTGATTGTTTTATTTATTGACAGGTCAATTCTTTGATCGCCATCTCGGCTTTGTTGGAATAAATTTCAACGCCGATATAATGGTTTCAAGATTGTTCCTTTAATCAAAAACTTAGCTTTATTGAATTATTAACAATTTCACACCATTTCGGCTTTGTTGGAAAAAATTTCAACGCTGGTTTAATGGTACGAATTTAGAAAATTAATACAAGTGATAATGAGTTATATTAAATTAATTAGTGACTTTATTTATTTACTCCCTTTTGGGTTCCTTTTAACCATACCATAAAGGTCGGTCTCATTTTACTAAATTAACCATACAATTTCTTATGAAAGGTTGGTATCAAAGAATAATAAAAGGATAAAATAATAACGTTAGAAGTTACCCGTACCACTTCTTTGGAATGATTGGTATAAAGAATAATAAAACAATAAATAGTTAGTTGCAGAATTTAAATGACAGAAAGTAAATGTTAGTTGCGAAAATGTAAATGACTGAAAGTAAAAGTTAATAGTTAGATCACTCATTATAACTGTGTATTTTTCTTTTCACAAAGATACCACTTATGAATTAAATTGCACTTTGATTCAAGGTTTCTTTCTTTGTCAACAAATAAAATTTATAAGTTAACACTTTACTATTTTACATTTGCATCTCTTTCAAGATTCAATTGTAGTATAATATAGGGTTATGTCGAACCATAGGGAATTGCCTAATAGAATATTATTATAAACATGTTATATTACTAATAATGTTTAAACATTTTTTTGGTTGATTTTGTTTCAGAAATATTGACAAGTAAACATAAACATAAAACAACTATTATGCACAGGAGGAAATTGGTTTGGAAATATGGATTTGTTTCTATACTTAATTGATTTTGAAAACATTACAAGTTATGTGTTACACCTTTTGTTAATTCCATACATCATTTATAAATCCTTTATCTAGTGTCCTAGAATGATAAGATGATTTTCAAACCTTATGAAATACACTAAATAATAGTTAAGTGTCACTCAAGAAATGACATGCCTAATTTTTTGTTAGACTTTGGACCATTTGGTTCAACTAAAGAAATGACATGCCTTGATCACTTCCTATCAATCTTATGCAATTAAGAGATTTAAAGAGTCAAACAAGTTTAATTAGACAAATCAAATGGTGATTTAACTTTAATCCTCATGTGTTTGGCTCACTCCCTCACTTGGTTTGGATTTACACTTTTTGATTTAAAAAATGTTTGCAAAGATCATGTTACACAAATTTAATTTCTATTTGCAAAAAATTTTAAGTTATGACATTATGTGATGTTTGCACAAAAAATTTAGCATATATCTCATTTCGCTCAATAAAAGTTTAAGTCAAGATAAGCTTTGCATTTTAAATCATGCACAATTTTTTCATTAGGCACTTTGAATTTGGTTTTTGAAAAAAGATTTTTTTTTTTAGTTTAAGTACAATCAAATTACTTTTGTAAATAACTATACAATCTTATATATACTATTAACTTTCTTTAAAAAAATTCATATACATTAAATCATGTTCCCCCTCTTTAAATGATGGTTTGTCCTCAAGCAAATGGAAAAATTGGTTTAAAGGAGATGTCTGATGCATATGAATTTTTTTTAAAGAATAACATAATATTTAAACACAAATTTAATTAAAACATAATATTAAAAAGCAATTTAAAAACTAACCAACTACTGGGTTACCTCCCAGCAAGCGCTTGTTTAATGTCAATAGCTTGATGCCTGATAGAGGTTATTCTGATGCAATTTCGGTGATGGAGCATTATTCATCACCAAGTATGGTTTTAACCTCTATCCATTCACTATCCAATTCGTTTGAGACTTTGGATCTTTCGATTCAACTGCTCCATATTCTTTAACTTCTTTTATCACAAATGGTCCATAGCATCTGGTCTTGAATTTTCCCAGAAGCAGCTTCAATCTTGAATTGAACAAAATTACTTTTTGACCTTTGTAAAAATATTTCCTTCAAAATTTAGAGTCATGATACTTTTTAGCCTTTTCTTTATACAGTCTTGAAGATTCGTAAGCTTGGAACCTCATTTCTTTTAATTGATGTAGTTGATTCTTTCATTTTGTTCCTACATCATTCAAGTCAAAATTTAAAATCTTAAGTGCCCAATAGGCTTTATGCTCCAATTCAACTAGTAAATAACAAGATTTGCCATAAACTAGTTGGTATGGGGTTTGGCCTATTAGTGACTTACATGCAGTTCTATATTCCCAAAGAGTGTCATCCAACTTTTGTGACCAATCTTTCCTTGAGGAAGAGACTGTTTTTTCTAAAAATTTCTTTAATTCTTTGTTGGATACCTCTACTTGCCCATTGGTTTGTGGATGATAAGGTGATGCTACCTTATGTCTAACATTATAAAATTCTAAAACTTTGCGCAATTTGGAGTTTATAAAATGGGACCCCCCATCTCTTATAAGCACGCTCGGTGTTCTAAAGCAGGTAAAAATATTTTTCTTCAAAAATTTTATAACTGTTTTTGCATCCGCTTGTGACATTGCTAATGCTTCTATCCATCTAGAAACATAGTCAACAGCCACCAAGATATATTCGTTTGAAAATGATGATGGGAAAGGGCCCATGAAATCAATACCCCAACAATCAAAAATTTCTATTTCCAAAATATATTGTAAGGGCATTTCATTTCGTTTCCCAATTCTGCTAGATCTCTGGCATGCATCACATATTTGAAAAAAGCTTTTGGCATCTTTAAAAATTGAGGGTCGGAAAAAACCAGATTGGAGGACTTTTGCAGCAGTTCTTTCTCTAATGTAGTGCCCTCCATAGGCCGATTTTTAGCAATGCCATAGAATGTTTTGGGCCTCGATTGAATCAACGCATCTTTGAATGATGTTGTCAGTTCCATCTTTGAATAAATATGGCTCATCCCAAATGTAATGGTTGAATTCCTTAAGAAATGTTCGCTTTCGCTGATAGTTGAAATGATCTGGAATAATTCCAGAGGTCTTGTAGTTGGCTATATCAGCAAACCATGGTTGTTCTTGCAGGAGAAATAGCTTTTCATCCATAAATGCTTCAACTATTTCTCTCTCTCATTTCATGACTTCTTCATTCATTAATCTTGACAAATGATCTGCCACAAGATTGTCTTTCCCATTTTTGTCACGGATTTCCAAGTTAGATTCCTGCAAAAATAGCACCCAACGTATTAACCGTGGCTTAGAGTCAAGTTTTTTAGTAGATATTTGATTGCGACATGATCAGTAAAAATAATTAGTTTTGCCCCAATCAAATAACTTCTAAAATTTTCTAATGCGAATACAATATATAGCAATTCCTTTTCTGTAGTAGCATAGCTAACTTATGCCTCGTTTAAAACTTTGCTACCATAATGTATTGCATGGAAAATCTTTTCCGTCCTCTGTCCCAAAACAGCACCAACTACATAATCATTGGCATCACACATTAATTCAAAAGGTAGATCCCAGTTTGGTGCAATTATGACAGGGGCAGTTACCAAGCAACTTTTTAAAGAATTGAATGCTTCCAAACAAGAATAATCAAAATTAAAAGTGGAATCTTTTAGGAGAAGGTTGCAAAGGGGCTTAGTTGTTTTGGAGAAATCTTTGATAAAACGTCGGTAGAATCCAGCATGTCCTGGAAAGCTTCTGATTACTTCAACATTTGTTGGTGGAAGCTTCTCTATGACTTCTACTTTTTATTTATCAACCTCTATTCCTTTTCTTGAAATTTTATGCCCCAAAACAATGCCTTCAGTGGCCAAGAAATGACATTTCTCCCAATTTAGTACTAGGTTTGTCTCAACACATCTTTCCAAGACTGTCTTCAGATTCTTCAGGCATGTATCAAAAGAACTCCAAATACTGAAAAATCATCCATGAAGACCTCGATGCATTTTCCCACCAAATAGGTGAAAATAGCCAGCATGCATCTTTGAACACTAGCTGAAGTATTGCACAATCTGAATGACATCTTTCTGTAGGCGTAGACACCAAAAGGACAAGTGAATGCTGTCTTTTCTTGATCTTGTGGATCTACAATAATTTGGTTGTATCCTGGGTAACCATCTAGGAAACAGTAGAAGGCCCACCCTGGTAATCTTTCTAACATCTAGTCCATGAAGGGCAGGGGAAAGTGGTCTTTTCTAGTAGCCACATTGAGTTTACGGTAATCTATGCATACTCTCCAACAGTAACAACTCGAGTTGGAATGAGCTCATTGTTGTCATTTCGGATTACCGTAATTCATCCATTCTTCGGTACTACTTGCACAAGACTTATCCATTTACTGTCAGAAATGGAATAAATCATTCCAGATTCTAACATTTTTACCACTTCCTTCCAAACAACTTCTTTCATTGTTGGATTGAGCCTCCTTTGTGGTTGAGCTAATGTTTGAAATTACCCCCCATCATGATTTTGTGCATGCAATAAGAAGGATTGATTCCTTTTAGATCTTTCAAAGTCCAACCAATTGCTTGTTAGTGCATTTCCAAGACTTGTATTAGCTTGTTTTCCTCCAAGGTGGATAGCAAGTTGCTGATGGTAACTGGTTTGTGTGAGTCACCTTTTAGAAATACATACTTTAAATGTGATGGTAACTCCTTCAGTTTTGGTTTTGGTTATTTTTTATCATCTCCACCTTGGTCTAGTTCAGGAGAAATTTGATTATCAAAGGGATTTCTGATCAGTTGTTCTTTTTCTTCGTCCTCCAAATTATGTTCTTGCATGTCCCAAGAGTTATCAGGCTGAGGCTGTTCAGAGCATATTTCTTCCAGAATGTCGATCTAGAAACATTGCCCCTTATCTTTTGGATGATGCATTGCCTTGAAAATGTCAAAATGAATTTCATCATTTTCTACTCGCACTATCAGTTTGTCATTTTCCATATTTATCCCCATTTTTCTTGTTCTCATGAATGGACGTCCCATAATGAGTGGGATTTCTATATCTTCATATATGTCAATAACAGCAAAGTCTATAAGAATCAGGAACTTATCCACTTTTACCAACACATCTTCTACAACTCCTTCCGGATATTTAATAGATCTGTCAGCAAGTTGTAGAGACATTCTAGTTGGTTTTAGTTGCAACCCCCTATTCTCCTCATCATTGAAAGTGACATTAGGCTAACACTTTCTCCAAGATCAACTAGTGCTTTGCCTATTGAAACTTCCCCAATTGTGACAGGAATAGTTACGCTTCCGGTATCCTTTAAATTCTGAGGGACATTTGTTTGAAGGATCGCGCTGCAGGTTGCATTGAGTTGGATAATTTCTTTCTCTTGATGTTTCCTCTTCTTTGATAGCAGTTCTTTCATCAACTAGGAATAAGTAGGCATTTGTTCCAAGGCCTTGGAGAATGGAATGCTGATTTATAATGTCTTGAATATTTCCATAAACCGAACAAACTGCTCCTCCTTCTTGATTTTTGATGGGACTAGGGGATAGGGTATTTTTTCTGAACTAGCGGGTATAAATTTTCTTCTTTTTGTTCCCCGCTAGTTTCTGGTGTATCAATTTTTTTATATACATTTTTTCTTTTTCTTTTTCTTTTTCTTTTTCAATAACCCCTCCCACCTTTTTTCCACTTCTTGTTGTGATACTTCTGAAATAGCTTAATGATGTTCAGCTACGTATCTGAGTTGATTCCCCAATTGTTAATAGCATCTTCTGTGATTTGTTGATGCTTGATTGTTGTCTGCATGAATTGCTCAAGTATCTCCTCCAGTTTCCTTTGGGATAGGTGTGATGTTGAGTGGTTACTGATGAAACAGATTGATTGTTGATTTGCACAACCTTGACCCTAAGAGTGTTGTTCCTCCAATTGTTTTGGTAGTGTTTGTTACTTTTGGTGCTCTTTGTTGAGCTTATGTTGAAACTCCTTTATGAAATTGTCTCTTTCAATTTGGATGTTCATATGTTGATCCATTTTCCTGAAATAAAACAATAAAAAGGAAATCTGTCTATTTCCAAAGAAAGATTAGTAGAAAAGAACATAAATTTAATAAGTTTAAATTGATTTGTACAAAGTGAAAAAGATTTTTGTGCAAAATTATTAATAATATAACATAATAAATAATAAATTCTATTATTTAGCAATTCCCCGACAACGACGTCAATTTGTTCAAAGAGTTATTTGAGGTTTTCCCCTCTCAACAAATTGTCCCCGGCAGCGGCGCCAATTTGTTGAAAGAATTTTTCTGCTTGCTTTATTTTGAGGTAGTAGTAAGTTTCTGATTGTTTTATTTAATGATTTGTCGATTCTTTGCTTACCATCTCGGCTTTGCTGAAATAAATTCTAACGCCGGTATAATAGTTTTAAGATTGTTCCTTTAATAAAAAACATAGCTTTATTGAATTATTAACGATTTCATACCATCCTGGCTTTGATGGAATAAATTCCAACGCCGGTTTAATGGTATGAATTTAGAAAATTAATACAATTGATAATGAGTGATATTTAATTAATTAGTGACTTTATTTATTGACTTCATTTTCGGGTTCATTTTAACCATACCATAAAGGTCGGTCTCATTTTATTAAATTAACCATATCATTTCTTATGAAAGGTTGGTATCAAAGAATAATAAAAGGATAAAATAATAAAGTTAGAAGTTACCCGTACCACTTCTTTGGAAGGGTTGGTATAAAGAATAATAAAGCAATAAATAGTTAGTTGCAGGATTTAAATGATAGAAAATAAATGTTAGTTGCAGAAATGTAAATGACTGAAAATAAATGTTAATAGTTAGATCACTCATTATAACTATGTATTTTTTCTTTTCACAAAGATACAACTTGTGAATTAAATTGCACTTTGATTCAAGGTGTCTTTCTTTATCAACAAATAAAATTTATAAGTTAACACTTTACTATTTTACATTTGCATCTCTTTCAAGATTCAATTGTAGTATAATATAGGGTTATGTCGAACCACAAGGAATAGCCTAATAGAATATTATTATAAACATGCTATATTACTAATAATGTTTAAACATTTTTTGGTTGATTTTGTTTAAGAAATATTGACAAGTAAACATAAACATAAAACAACTATTATGCACAAATTCTTGAGGAGGAAATTGGTTTGGAAATATGGATTTAATTCTACACTTAATTGATTTTGAAAACATTACAAGTTATGTGCTATACCTTTGGTTAATTCCATACATCATTTCTAAATCCTTTGTCTAGTGTCCTAGAATGCTAAGATAATTTTCAAACTTTATGAAATAAACTAAATAATAGTTAAGTGTCACTCGTCGGAGCAAGTTGTCATACTGTACTTCAGGCTCCATTAACTTTATTTAGCCTTGAATATAAGTTGTTGCTTAAAATAGATGTTTGATATGACAAGTGAACTAAGGTGTAGGTTATGCTTTTTAGTTCACTTTGTCAACACTTTAAGAATAAGCATTTTTGGATCATTAAATCAAGTTTTAGGTGATCAAGCTAAAACCGCATTAAGAATTTCATAAAGAATCAGAACTTAACCAAAAAGTAATTACTTGAATGAATTGATTTCAAAAGATGATAAATTAAAGAGAAGAAATTACACTATAATCCAAGTCAATTTGTAGGAGCATGAGCCATCTATCCATGGATGAGATGCTTTTTGTCCCAAATGAGATTACAAAATTATGTTTTTGCATCTGATTTTCCATCTCCTTTCTCCTCTTGAATTAAGAAAGAAAAACTATAAACCACACTTACCTAAACTACTTTGGAGTGAAAATTCTCCAAGAAAATTACAAGATGAAGAAGAGAAGAATTTGGTTCAAGTGTGTGAATGTAGGAGTGAATTTTTGAATGAAAAATGGAATGTTTTTTGCCTTTGAGGTGCATCCCTTTTATAGGCCTTCTTGGACCCCGTTGAGCTTCTTGTTTCCACCGCCAAGCTGCTGACCAAACCCTTCAGCATGGGTTTGGTCACTTGGTCAAGCAGCTTAGTCACTTGCTTGAGGTGACTCACCGAAGCTTTGGTGGGCTACTTGGCTCAGCTATTGTGAGCTACCTCTGAAAAGCCTATGGAGGCTACGTGGAGTGAGGTCATGCATGATGTCACAGTTACTTGGTGCTAAGTCAACTTGACCAAGTTGTTGGGTGCACACCACTAAGCGCATATGTGGCACCGCTGAGCTGTCTGCTTGAGCAACTCTGACCATGCTGGTGGTGATGTGGCTTGGTGCTTGCTAGGCTGGTCAGGTGTGTGGTTCCACGCTGGGCGGTCCAGGTGCTCTGCTTAGCTATCTGCTTAAGCAGGTTGGTTTGTGTTAGGCTTGTGTTCTGACCGTGCCAGGTTGATTCTGAACATGTAATTTTGGTATGCTCGTGCCAGGTTGGTGTCCAGGTCACATTGGGCGTGGGTTTGGTCCAAGCTAAGCTACTTAGTGAGCAGCTTTATGTTGACTCCACATGGCCAAATTTTGATGAGTCATACTTATATGTTGAGCATTTTGGCCTATTTTGAGCAATTTCTACGCCTTTGATAAATTCTTCTCTTATCTACCTAAATCCTACAAAATACAGTACAAAAGAAATATAGAAAGCATATATACAAGATTGTGATATTTTATCCAAAAAGTGTTGAATTAAGTTGGTTTTCTCAATTCATCCAAGGATAAGTGCCATAAAAAAGTGTATGAAAATTAGGTATTTTTGGCACTTATCACTTATGCGCTTTGGGGGTTGAAGATCTATTCAATGATGAAACAACAGAAGATGTAGAATATTTTATCACCATATATGTTTGTGTGAGTTATAATGGCTTCACTCGACCTTATAAGAAGGCTGACATTGTTACATTTTCGTAGAAAGCAGGAAAACATAAATTAAGGCGTTTGTTCCATACGGATTGATGAGGTTGGCTTGGCCTTGATTGTGCTATTTCATCTTGTTCATGGGTCGGAAGCTTTGCTGGTAACAGCTTCAGGCAGTATGTTGGTTGCCCCGAATAGTATAGACTATGAGGTCGTAGGAGAGGAATTTCATGCACAAGTGCAGTGTAGATACCATAACTTTGAGGGAGTTGAGATTCAAGCGATGAATGACGACGTTGTAAGTCGACTTGCAATTACTAATGGATAGTGACTGGTTACCGACCGCCACCCATACTTTGGCCTAACTCCTTGGGTGATTCCTTCTCTAGTGAATCCGACCAACTGGCCATCATAAGGTAGCAAATCCCGATGACGAAGCTCCATTTTATCGAACAAGTCCTTGAACATGATGTATGCATAGCTACCTTGGTCCACAAACAACCCATTGACCTTTTTGTAGTTGTCTTGTAGCTACCCGCATAGCCTCTTAAAGATACCTCTTCCGAGCGGACCTGAAGGTACCTCATGCATTAAAGCCTCGGATATGGTGTTGATGTTCATCGGGCTTCTCTATCTTCGATTATCTGACCGATACCTATTTGGAGGACGCCTATGTTGTGTTCTTGGTGGGGAAAGTCTCCTAGGCGGAGTTAGTCGATGGGGAGGTGATGCCTTTGCTGGGTATACCCGTCTATGAATTGTGAGAGGTGGCCTGCCTAGATTAGGGCTTTAATTGTATCTTGCAGCTGAGTGAAGTCATTGGTTTTATGGCCAAACATTTTGTGGAACTCTACAAACTTGGATCAGTCTTGGCCCTATTTTCCGATTTGGATTTGGTTTTGGGAAGGGAGCAAGGTGGGTAGCCATTATCTCTTGTAGGATTCTAAAGTGGGTGGCATTAAGTGGAGTGTAGGTTTTGTACGTTGGCCTTTTGGGCGGGTCAACCCTTGGTTGCTCCATGGGGCGGAGTCATTTAGCCTCCCGTGAGGGGTTGTGTGAATTGTAGTTGGATTTGGGCTGTGTGATGGGGGTATCCTCCAAGTTGATGAATTGTTGGGCTTTGGAGCGGAGGTCCTCCATGTTGTGGACGTTATCCTTAGCTAGCTCAATCTTAAAGTGGTCGGGTAGAAGGCCTGTGACTAGAAAGTGCGCTGTCACGTTGGGACTCAGAGAGCAAACCCTAATAGCCTCGTCGTTGAAATGATCCATGAAGGATCAGATGGATCTGTTTGGTCCTTATGCCAGACAAAGTGTATGATGAGCGAGGTTGGGCCTTGCTGGTTGTGAATCGGACGTTGAATTTGTCCGTTAGAATCGACCATTAGTTGATACTTTTTTTGTCAACCGAGTAAACCACTGTAAAGTAGTGTGTTTTAATGTTAGAGGGAAAGCTCACCACATAATTGGGTCGGAAGCTCCATGGAACAACATGGAGGCTTCGAAGGCGTCAAAGTTATCTTGTGGGTCGATGGTGCCATCATATTAGTCAATGTTGGTGGGGCGGGCCGATTGTGTAGGTAGTGGGTATGACATGATGGTGGTTGTGAAGGGATGTTTTGCTCCACAATCACTTGAGTGGGATGGGTGGGTGAAATGGGAGACTGTTTTTTACTTGGGGGATGGAGGTTTTTTGGTTGGGCGAGATTCTCCAACGGGCTCGACGTTGTATAATTTACTAGCCGGCTACAATGGTCTGAAGGTGGATTCTGTTTTGGATTGGTGGAGCTCTTCCAACATATCTGCTTGTTGTTGGATTAATTGTTCCTGTCTTTCTACCATATGAAAGAATTGATGGGTGGTTGGATGTTTTGGTCTTGCGGTGGTTTCGTGAGTTCGACTTCCTTAGTTAGATGGTTGTGTATGAGACTGGGAATTATGGGAATGGGTGTTTTGGTGTTGAGGCATGTTGGTAGGTGCTGCTTTTATATGGATGATAGAGTTTGCTTGGTTTCTGGTGGTTAGCATGATGTAGGTAAGCCACAGACGGCACTAATGTTCTTATATTCTGATGAAGTGTGATCAAGATGAACTATAGATGGTGGAGAGTCTTCTTAATGATGTATGAGATCTTCCTGGGAGTGTCTGGGGAGGTACTTGAAAAGGTTCTCCTATACTCAAATTAGTATTTGAGTGAGATATGAGAGTAGAGAGAATATAAAATGCTAAAGTAAGAGAGTTTCGTTCAAGAGTATAGAGTTCAAAGTAAATTCCTTATGGGGGTCCCCTATTTATAGTGGAGAGATGCATATAAATTCTCTACCAAATGTTGTTTTCTCCATCTTAAGAAGCATATCACATAGTTATTTTCTCTATAACCCTTTATATTGGGTAGAAGAATACTCTACACTTTATCTCACATTGACAAGTAGGAATTGGCCTATAGTCATCTAATTGTTGCCACAACCCTTTCATTTGTATATAGTAATTGTCTAAGCTAGAACTACCTTGCTTAATGGAATGAATTTTACCAATGAAACCTGATATTCTAAAGACATCACCCTGGTGATACCTTTCATAGAGGTCTTCCCAGATTTCATGAGCACTGTTCATCCATAGAATACTTTGTACTATCGAGGCTTCAATTGACTGAGTGAGCCATGATACCACAAGGTTGTTGCACCAATTCCATGTTGTAATCATTGGGTCACCAGTTGATGGTTTTGGCAGCATTCCATCAATGAACTCCAATTTGTTCTTTGATCCAACGGCCACGGTCATAGCTTGAGTCCATTGGTGATAATTTGCTCCATTTAGAAGGGAGGAGACGAGAACAACTCATGGATTTTCGTTTGAGTTCAAGAAATAGGGGCTGGAAGGATCAAGAATGGGATTTGCAAGTTAATTCGTCATGTTCAAAGTGTGAGATTTCTGATAGATGAGGGATTCTTGAATCTTCCGATTGAGGTGAGAATTTGATAACGAAAGAAGGTGAAGAAATAGGAATGACATTGAAGAGAGAAGAGAAGAATTACGCAGTAGAGAAGAGACACCATCAAAGAGGGTGCTCTGATACCATGTAAAAGTTCAAAGTTTCTTCCATGGCTATCAAGCTTGTTTAACAGAAAATGGAAAAGAGCAGAAAAGGAAATGAAGAGATGGAGGTAAACACTTGAGAATGAAAAATCATCTTTCTGTTATTGATTAGTAATTAAGTGAATGATTGAATACAATAGGAAGAGCTAATCTCAATATATACATAACAACTAACTAAAATTAGAAACTAACCACAAAACTAACTAACAGATTTAACTAAAAGTTTCTAATAATGGAAAGGAAAGCTAAAAACAAAAGCAATCAGTCTAAATCATCTTGTTGGGCTTCTTGAATGGAAAAACAACACCTGTTGGTGGTTACTAATATGGAAAAACACTAATAAATAGTCAATTAAAAATTAACCAAAAACTCAAGAGAATTAATTATGTAGTGCATATACTTTTTCGTATATTCCTTCTTCTTCAACTTAGTGGCAAAATACTAATAACGATGGAATTAGGGATAATAGTTGATTGGTCCTAATATGAACTTAATAGAACTGAGTTCATTTTATTTAACATTAAAAATATGACTACTAAATATAGTGATTAACCAAGTAGCATTTGTTTAACCCCTCTTGGCCTTTAAGATTTCTCTTCATCAACATTTATATTTGGTGTTTTATTATTGTCTATTCATGTAGTAGCCCAAATACAAATGTTGATGAAGAGGGATCCCAAAGACCCACATGAGTTAAATAAAGTCCCACTTGGTTGTCCGATTATATTGATTAGCAATGATTTTAATATAAAGCTAAAGGCCTCAAATTTCACTTGTTAGTATTTAGCCACCAAGTTGTAGAAGAAGGAATATATGAAAAAGTATATGCATTGTAGAATTTATTCTCTTGAGTTCTTGATTTCCTTTTTAATTCTCTAATATTAGTGTTCTTCCTTATCACTAACCACAAATACGAAAAGGGTAAAGGGAAACACATGAAACAACATGGTCCATTGGAGATCGAAACTAACGGTTTAGTAGTTTGTCATGGATCAGACGACAAATATGCAACTGATATGATGGAATAGATGAGTTGAAGTGTCTTCTGAACGATCATTTGGGTATTGGAGAGGAAATTTATTGTACATCCATGTCTTTCTTTTAATGAGTCATGGTACTTTTCTCTCTTCCTCCATACACTCTGGTTGTTTGTGAGTCTAGTGTGATAATGAGTGGGAAGTTCGATTGTTTGCAAGTCTTGTGGGATATCTTCAAATTATGCATGTGGACATCCATACTTATTTTAAAAATGGAAACATGGAATATTGGATGTATTCAAGAGTGGGTTGGAAGAGAAAGCGCATAATCCAACCTAGCCTACACGACAAGATACCTTAAAGAAATCGTACAAACGAAGACCGATTTTTTGTGAAGGGCATCTCGAGAGAGAGATATGTGTGTACGGTTGGAGCAATAAGAGTACCTACTAGCCGAGTTCAAAGTTGTAAGAGATTGTGAAAGAGTAGTTAATATTGTGGCTCTAGAGTGTAGGGTCTTGTTGCGAAAATAATGCGGAAACATAAAATGAATATTGTGAATCTGCATTGATTGATTAAAGGATTACAAGTCATGTGCTTATATACACAATACAAAGATAACTTGTGATAAAAGTAACAACTAAACAAACTCTTAACAAACTAACTAAGATATTAATCACACGTGTAAAATGTGCAAAATGTGCAAAATGTGTCATGGTAGCTTTGATCTCTAATAGCCCCCCTCAAGCTGGAGGGTAAATGTTAATGACTCCAGCTTGATAATTTGATTTGATAACAGTGTGATGGATTGGAATCTCGATCCTCATGTGATTGGATTTTCTTAGCCACTTGATTATTTTCCTAGTCATAAATCTTGACCATATTCATGCAAAAATAATGCAGCATAAAATGAATATTGTGAATCTTCATTGATTGATTAAAGGATTTCTTATTCTTTGTACAAGATTGATAGTGTGATGATTAGAGTATGTATGATTGTTGTTTTGTTGATCTTCTTGTTGTTATTGTTGTTGTTGATCTTCTTGTTGATCTTGTTGTTGATCTTGTTGATGTTGATGATCTTGTTGTTGTTGTTGTTGATGTTCTTGAACATTGGTAGAAGATGAGGATAGAATCACTGCACTCCAACAATTGGTTGTGCCTTTCGAAAAGACTATTACAACCTCAGGGCCATCATTCCCCTTAACATGAATGCAAAAAAAATTTTTGGCATCATATGGATTATCTTTCATATAAACAACCAGTTGCTCAAAAGAATCTGGAAGCTTTGAGTTGCAAGATGTTTCTTTATTTCTTCCTCGTAAATTGGAGCAATCAGTGCCTAAGGTTGAGCAAAAGTGGGTTTGAATGCCATACAAGGTGCATGTTGTTGTTGATGGTGTTTGATGAAGAACACATCATTTTTGAGCAATGTCTTCCTTCGATCTTCTCTCTCTACAAACTTCTCCGCTTTATGTCAAATTTTTGAGATGATTCTTTATTGAATCTTGTAAGCGAAAGATAATAATTAGTATAGAGAACGTGTAGCAGTTACCAAAGCCTCGGGATGAAGGCTCTGATACCATATTGCGAAAATATCGCGGAAGCATAAAATGAATATTGTGAATCTACATTGATTGATTAAAGGATTACAAGTCATGTACTTATATTAATCACGTACAAAATGTGCAAAATATGTCATAGTAGCTTTGATCTCTAATAGGTTTCATGAAGCGGCTAATTTGTGGCAGCATGTGGCAAATAGTCATGTATAATGGGTAGTGTATGTCCATATAGTGACTTAGAGGGAGATAAATAAATGGAGGGTGATGGTTGATTTTGTACCAATATTCTTCTAGAGGAAGATGGGAGAACCACTTTTTTGGGTGTTTGCTCGTGAAGAAATGGAGGTATGTTTGCAGGCAATATTTAACTAGCTATGTCTAGCCATTAGACTATGAGTCATACAATGTTTTGTAGCATAGAGATGTTCCAATCACTTTGAAGAACTCTCTCCATAAGGAACTGAGACAATTCTTGTCCTTGACTGAGACTATCACGATCCAATTTTCGGTTGAACTTCATTTTCACGACTTAGGGAGAGGTAGAATGCAATTTCGACCTCTCTCGAATTATTTGGAGTTACCACTAGGTTTTTTACGGTTAAAAGATATAAAATTATTATATGCCCAATTTAGGAAGATATGGTTATTGTACCTAATTTTTTAGCTAAGGAGTCGATTACGGATTAGGTAAGATAGTAGCATCTCGTCAATCCATATTAAAATGGTTCATCACTAATTTCATGCACCTTTATACCCTTAATGTAATTTATTAAAATTATTAAAGAAAAAAATTGTGCATGGCAAAAGTTTATCATATTCGTATGTATCCCTAGGTGCAATGGGAAATCAAGACTATGTAATTCTAGTTAAAACTTGATTTGTGTTGGTTAATGAATTGTTTGAGTTTTATTTAAATTTTGAAAGATAATTTCACAATCATTAGTCTTTTATCCACTTCAAGAGAGTGAAGCAACATCACTAATGGGTACACTACATCTCATCTCCAATGGATATTTTTATAAATTAATAGCTTACCGACTTTAAGTGAGCAAGACAACAATACACCTATCTGCATCATGTCAGCTCAAAGGGATAGATTTTTCTTAATTAACCGCTTACCCGCTTTAAGTGAGCGATGTAGCTATACTCGTGTCCACACTATACCTCAACTTAAATGAGTGAGTTTTTTATTAATTATTTGCTTACCCGCTTTAGGTGAATGATGCAGCAACACTCGTGTTTACACCATATCTCCACTCAAATGGATATTTTTTAGAATATATACTTACCAACTGTAATTCAGTGAGACAACAAGGCTCGTGTCTGCACCTCATTTCGACTTAAAGAGATAAAACAAATTATTAATTATTCGCTCTCCCATTTTAAGTGAGTGGGACATCACCACTCGTGTCTGAACCACTCATACCTACACCACATATCGACTTAAAATGATGAGTTTTTTTATTAATTACCCACTTACCCACTTTAAGTGACTCGAGTAGCAGCACGCATGCACGCGCCACATATTGACTTAAAGGGATGAGTTTTTTATTAATTATCTGCTTAACTATTTTAAGTGGGTGAGACAATAGTACCCATCTCTACACTACATCTCCACTTAAATGGGTAAGTTTTTTATAATTACCTGCTTACCCATTTTAAGTGAATAAGGTAGCAATGTTAATATTTACACCACATCTCTATTAACTCGTCTCTATTAGAAGGGATGAGTTTTTTTATTAATTACTAGTTAACCTACTATAAGTGAGTGAAACAGCAAACTCATATTTGCTTCACATCTTAACACAAAAGAGATAAACTTTTATTAATTACTAATACATTTTTAAACATGAAATTATTAATTAATATTGTCTAAATAAATTATTACATTAATAAACAATATTATACTTATTTTAAGAAATAAAAAATATTATTATTAATTATTACAAACAACTATTATCATAAATAAATATCCATTTCTATTATTTATTATATAAAATTATTTGTCTTATTATTATTTTTAATAGAAATAATGTATATCATAATTAAAAAATAAGAAAAAATATACGAGATATACTTGCATAGAGTTGTCTCCACGTGGTAGTGAATAAGTGGAAGCATGGAAACAACGAGAAGGTGTTGCAGAAACCTAGGCATCGAAATTCGAATGATGATGTGTTGGAGGGGACATGTGGATAATAACGAGCGCAAAACCAGGGGCACTAACACACGCAGAAACTAATATAATAGACTAATATGATTAAGCAATGATTGTGTTAATTTCTACTATAGAAATATCTATTACTTTTTTCTGGCAATATGACAAATATTTGGAGGACATGTGGAGTGGTGGAATAGAGACGAACACTACTATAGGGGACAGAAAGAAACCTGGTCGGCTCTAACATGTAGAGTGGCCCTGAAAGCACAACTTCTCTGTTGCATGTTGGGCAATGATGAGGCAGTAATTGTCTATTGACATGACCCAATTTTCAGTTCAAGATTGACTACGTGACTTAGGAAGTGATAAAACTCAATTTCGACTTATCCAACAGATTTGTAGGCGACAATACATTTTTTTGCGATTAAAATGTAGAAAATTCTCTAACATGCTCAAATTAGATAGCATGATCATCTCAGGAAGAGTTCTTAGTACGAGAGTCGATTGTGGATCGGGTAGAATTTAGTTTTATGTATGTCCATAATAAAACGGTACAATCGTTACTTCAATTGATTTAATTATACCCTTAATTTATTTTATCAAAAATGTATTTATTAAAAAATATTTTATTTTCGTGTCTGACAAGATATCATGTTGCTCGTACATATTCCTATGTGTAATAGAGAAATTAATACAACATAACTCTGATTTTAAAAAAAAAATGATTAGTGATGGTTAATAGATTGATTTGATTTTTATTTAATTCTTGAAGAAAGATTTGGCAATTATAATGTGTATAATCACTTCAAGAGAGTGAGGCAACAAAATTAGTGTTCACTCTACATCTTGACTTAAGGGGATACACTTTTGTTAACTATGTGCTTACTCACTTTAAGTGAATGAGATGATAGCACTCGTGTCCACATCATAACTCGACTCACAGAGATAAAAATATATGTTAATTACCAGCTAACTCACTTTAAGTGAGTGATGGAGCAATGCTCGTTTCCACACTACAAATCGACATAAACGAATAAGTTTTTTTTATTAATTATTCGCTTTAATTGAGTAGACAACAACACTCATGTCTGCACCACATCTCGACTTAATGAGATAAGATTTTTATTAATTACCCACATATCCACTTTAAGTGAGTGGAACAACAATGCTCGTTTCTTAACCGCATCTCGACTTAAGGGGATAAGATTTTTATAAAATGTTTGTGTATTCGCTTTAAGTGAGAGATTCAGAAATACTCGTACCCGCATCATATCTTGACTTTAAAGAGATATTTTTTTATTAATGATTATCACCTACTTAACTCTTATTTTTACATATTTTAATTAGTAAAAAATGATTCCATAAAAGGGATGAATATTAATTTTAAAAAAATATTGTTTTACAAATATTATGGACATATCAATAATGACCTATTAAATGTTGGCTAACAAGGTCTCTAACTTCACCTAAAGAGGGGTAAATAGGTGATTCAAATTACAATTAAACATGATTCGAAATGTAAAAAAATAATCTAAAAAACTAGTGGTTTTCATCGATTAAATAGTTGCTTAATAAATTAACATAGAGCTGATTTTAATCGATTAAATGAAGGCTTAATTGATTAACCTCGTCGTTTTCTTGAAAAACATTTGGTTCTTAATGCAGCCCAAGTTATGGCTTGAATTCTGAAAACGTAGTTTATAAAGAAATCATTCTGCAGCCCAGTTAATCGATTAAATCCCTGGTTAATCGATTAACGAGATACAAAATTGTAACTGATTCGGTTTTCCAAGTTTTCTGTTCCAACTGCTTTTCAAAAACTTATGTTAATCGATTAAAATTTACCTTAATCGATTAACTGCATATTTCTAAGTGTATTTTTAAATTGCAATACTCAAATACGTTATGCACTTAACTTATACATGTTCAACACTAAGTTTATGCCTAGGATGCACAGATAACATGTATATATATGATGCATGAACATATTATGAATGTCATATCTCAAAATAAAATTATTTAACGAATTATGTATATGAGACATGTATTGAGTTTACCTAAGCCTTAGACTCAACCTAAACTAATTTCTAGTCTAAGTCTAATACCAATCTTGAGGCTTAAGCATGTTGATTTGTTGATGATCTTCAAGCTCTTATGAAATACAAGTTGTCCTCATCAAAACACATAGTGGGCAAGCTTTCCAAAGTACTCCTCTTGACATGCGTACTTTCAAGAAGTTCATGCATTTAACGTTTATGAGTCTGACTCTCTTAAAAATAATTCCCCAACAGAGTCGCCAGTTATCGCACCCCGATTTTCGGCGGCAAAACCTTATTAGAGTCGCCACTACATTTTTTCAGTCAAAAATGTAGAAAAAACTTTTGGCACAATCACATTGCGTCTTGGACTTTGATATCCAAGTTCGGGAGTCGATTACACATTAGAGAATGTATTAACACCCTAGTTACCCATTTGAACGATACCCTATTATATTGTATGGATTATTAATTGTGTTATAATTATATTATTACCAAAAAAAAATTATTTTAATATTATGTGTGACAAGAGTGATCTTAGTCCTATGTATCCTCTTTATGAGAATCAAGACTACGTAGTTTTTTGGGTAGAAAAAAGTTTGTTGGTTGGGTTAATCTTATTTCTTAAAAATAGTAAAGTTTAAATACTTTTTTAAAAAAAAAATATGATCAAAGCATAGCCTTTACGTCCGATATCGCATCTCATACTAAAACTTAATTGGCAAATTCCCCATTTTTTGTTTTTTATTTAAAAATCCTTTTAAAAAGATATGAGTGAAACATAGCCTCTACATCCTCTACCGCATCTCATATTAAAACTTAGTTAAGAAATCCTAATTTTTCTTTATCTAATTTTTTTTTTAAATATGAGCGCAACATATCCCTTACTCCGATACCGCAACTCATATTAAAACTTGGTTTTAAAAAATTTCTAATTTTTGTTTATTTTATTTTTTAGAAAAAAAGGTTATTATTTTTTTGTCAAATAATCAAATTTCATACTTTATTTATTTTTTATAGTATATGATATGTGCGTATTGATTTATACTTGGTGTAATTTAGTTATCATCACATAAGATTTTTATTTCACATAAGACCTTTTACTTTTTATACAATTATAATACAAATGAGATTTCAAAATAAATTTACAAATAATCAAGTTTCATACTTTTTTTACGGTATATAGTATACATATTGATTTAAACTTGGTATGATTTATTCACCATTGCACAACTTCATTATAATAAACCCATAATGCATATTGACCCCATTATTACTGATAAAAAGCTTATGAAAAATTTACTTTTTGCATTTTTTATTTTCAAAATAATTATTGGTGAAATTATTTACTTAAAATGATGACACTTGTAATAAAATTACTAATACAATTTTCATGTGTAAAAAATTACATGGAACCCAAAGGAAATAGGCATGTTGAGGCTTAAAGAGAATGGACATGGTGTGGACGGGAGTATTGTAGTTTGCTTGGGACCGCTGATGTGTCGGAGACTGGTTGGAGGGAGGGACGCTGGTGCACGTGGCACGCCATGGGGTGTTGGATGAGCGAGGGTGCAGGATCATGTGATGCACGCGTCTACACTGAATCTCGTGTTCTCACACGCGTTACGCTCTGGTGTGGTGGTGTGCAGTGTATCCGCGTGACGTTTCCAAATGTGATTGGCTCGTCGTGGATGGTCAACGCAGATTTATAAAAGTAAACAGATCCTACAGCCACTAATGGAGGAACACAACCATTGCTTTGCACACAACCACACAGGATCACGTGTGTAAAAAAAAGTCTTTCTCTCCCTTTTAGCACAGAAACTGATGTTGCTTTTTTTTTACTCTCTTCAATGCAAATTCTCTTCCTTTTCACTTTTCTCTTTGTAATTTTTCTCTCTAATTTTTTTCTTCCAACCGTGTGTCTTCTTTTAGCACAGAAACTGATGTGTGCAACTAATAAGGAATAAAATGGTCATCAATTAATTCATATGATAAGATTTGATTTAATAATTCCTAAATAAGAGCTAATTTCAATCATTATTTAATGTAATTTTTTGCACATGGCTAAATTGTTATTCACTCCTTTAATTCTATGATTCTAATTTACTACAAATTACTCACATGTCTCACTCTAAAAAATCCAACAAATCTTTGTAAATTAAGGCAATTAACATGTGATTTTATTAATCTTTTCAATACAAGATTTGCAAAAAACAACCAAGCAAGATCTTGTTATTATTTGAAATTTGATTAACTTGCATTTGGGTATTGTTTTGTTTTTTGGGATACTTTTCATAAAAAAATGCTATGACCAAAAATTCTTAAGAAGTCTAAGGTTATTTATTTATTTATTATTATTCTTTTTTTCTAAAAAAAACCTTATAAAAACTTTATTTTTGTAGAGTCGTAATATATTTTCTCTGTAGATCCATGAATGCGCATTTTTTTTTATTTTTAAGAGGAAACGATTCTTGCTAATAAATGACCGTTAAGTCACTAAAAAAATCAGTTTTGAATTTCCTCTAAATAAAAAAGCGAAAATGGATTAAATATATGTCATTATGATGTCATGGATCATTCATTAAATATTCATATAACATTTATCTCTTTATTTTTGGAAATAATTTTCTTTGGAGGCAATTGAAATAAAATTCATTAAGTGCTAATGAATTCCTTTGTTTGATTTGATTCCCCCTTTCTATCAAAAATAATTCATGTAATCTAATCAGATTCACATAAAATATGTATTTGATTTGATGAAATTTGTATTAAAAAATATTTATGGAAAATTTGGTTTTTTGAAGTATTTTTGGGCCGGACAGAATT
Organism: Lupinus angustifolius; assembly: GCF_001865875.1. Taxonomy (NCBI): domain Eukaryota; kingdom Viridiplantae; phylum Streptophyta; class Magnoliopsida; order Fabales; family Fabaceae; genus Lupinus; species Lupinus angustifolius. Next base: position 12,585,130 of record NC_032012.1, read on the forward strand.
GGGTATTCACAGGGGTGAATTAGGTTTGCAACAAAATTGCTCTATTGAAAAAATCTACATTAGAATTTCAATGGAAGCAAATTATGAAGAACAAAAAGTTGCATAATTTTAAAAAGAGAATGTTAGAGAGAATCACACAACAATGTATATTGGTTCACCTTATTCAACTAAAGGCTATATCCAATCCCTTTTACCTAATTCAAGGGATTTCCACTATATCAATTTGAGTTTCTGTTACAAGTCTCACACTAAGACTCTCTTCTAGAAAATCAAATTTGTTCAAGAAAGCACACCACTTTCTTGTTACATAAAACTCACTAAACCTTATGATGATCTTAGTTTTGAGAAGTAGAAGAAGACTTTTCAAAAGGCTAAGGATTACTACACCCAATCTAATTCATGTATGAGTCCTTTATAACAAAGCTACAACTCAATATCACATTATGCTCTGTTTTCTAGAAACTTTGAAAGTGCAAAAAATTTAAAACTTATAAAGGTTGATTCCAAAAAGTTGTAAATTTCTTGTGTGTAAGTGTTGTACATTTCCATATGTTAAGAATGATATTATATAGTTCATAAGGGTTCCAAGTTACATAATAGAGATACAAAATGTTTGAGAAGGTACTAGTTTGTTTGGGTATGTGCTGGTTGAGTTTCAATTTCGAAGCAACACTTCCATCACACAGTAATGGTTGTTGTATTGTGGTTTTCAGTTACTAGACTTTACTATCCAATAGAGTAATCAATTACTCACTACCGTAATCGATTGTCCACTACAAAAATGAGTTACTGGCCAATTCCCCCAATCAGGTAATATGTTACTCTATTTCAAGTAATATGCTATTTCATTTTCTAAAAACTTTTTTTAGGACTTTGTAAATATTTTTCACCCTTTTAAAACTTTGTAAAACATTTTTCAGGAGCTTTATGTGATATCAAAGTATGAATGACTATAAAGGTAAGATCTATACTAGAAAGCAAATTAAATTTTATCTATGAACTTATGCTTTCCATACTACAAGCTCTTCAAAAACAAAATTCTTTTTATTGATGTTGATGTCTTCATAAAAAACCTAGCCAAGTTCAAGGGGAGACTCTTCTTCACAATCTCCCCATTTTTTGACAATGACAAACTACATCTTTTGACATTGAATTTTTGATTGATTTTCATTTGAGTTTACTCCCCATATCTTTTATATATCCCCTTTTTTTAAGACTCTCAAATATATATGTGCTTTGGATAATTTTCCATTGTATGTCCTACTTATTAGTATTGTCCCTTTGGTATAAAAGTGGACAATAACACACAAAAAATGTGATTTCTTATGCATATTTTTTTAAATTCCCTTTGGTATAAAAGTGGACAAGAACACAAAAAACTTGTGATTTCTTATACATATTCTTTCAAATAACCGAATCGATCTCTCACAGATCTTATCATATTACTAACTTATATTTCAAGCAAGTTTGGAAAGTTCAATGTGTTCTTAAAAGTTTAAATGGTGAAAATGAAGTCATAAAGAAAATGGGTGAGAAGATGGTTGTCAAGTTTAACAAATATTTGAATGATTTTATGTTATGCTTGCTATAAGAGTGATTCTTGACCCATGAATGAAATTGGGTATGCTGTAATATTGTCTCTCATAAGTTGTTGATTCCACTACTACTTAAAAGATAGAACATGTGAGTTCAAAGTTGCACATTATTTTTGAAAAGTATGCAAACAACAATTCTTCTAACTCAATTATGCAAATAAGCATTACAACTACAAGGACTCAAACTCCAAATATGCACGGTTCAAGCAAAAAAGGATGTTTGATGTAAGTTTATCTATTTTTGTCTATGGACAGTTTAATTGTTTTTTATTTTCCATTTTGTTTGTTAATTGTTATCAAAATCTTATAAGTCAAGGTGAAAGGTCTCAATAAGATGCATACTTGGATGAACTAACTTGAGAGATTAATTTTAATGAAGATGGAGATTTAGATGTCTTGAAATGGTGGAAGGTCAGAACAATCCATTTTCCTAATTTATCATTAATAAATAAGAATTTGCATTTAGCATTGGTGCACATATACCTAGCAAATATAAGAGTCACCTTTTTACAAAAAAAAAAACATCTAAACTTTGATTTGGTTGCATGGTTTTGCCGAAAATAGTAATTAATTCAAACAAACATTTGAATTATGTTGAATCATAATTTACATTGACATTTAATTATTTTATTTGAATGATCATATGTATATGTAAATGATGATAATAATAATAATGACAATGATTTATTTACATTTAGGGCAAATGGTGGTTGACTAAGGATGAAAATCATCTAGTGTTATTGATATGAATATAATTGGGTGATGATACTTAACTTTTGTTCTTATTATAT
>NC_032012.1:12587615-12634333 GCF_001865875.1 Lupinus angustifolius
ATAATTTTCTATTTGACATTTAGACTGGGAGTACAAGTCTACCATTAATAGATTTTTATAAACTTATGATCTTAATTATTGGTTTGCCATTTGACTAAAATGATATATAATATTAATTTTTTTAAGCTTGTACATTTTTATGCTATTTTTTTAAATTTTAATGTAATGTTATATATAATTTTAAAGATACAATAATGACATAAGGTTATTATTTTTAATTTTGTATTATGCGGCAAGAAAGTCCCTGTCCATATTTAAGAGAGATATATATGATACTCCAATGATAATAACTAAGGACCTTCTGTTACACATTCACAAAATGTTAATTTTTAATTTTATGATTTTTCCTTATTAAATGAAGGGGCAATAATACTAATATAATTAGTTTAAGAATTTAAAATCTATGCAAAGTTTTTTACACTATGAGCACATCATCCACCATTAATTTGTATTACTTTTGTTTAAGAGAGTCAATGATAATGATGATTAATAAATTAATGATAGATGATTTATTGATATTGTAAAAAACAGTTATACTGTCGGTGTATACATATTAAATCTTTAGTTTAAAATCAAATACATATCAGGTAGAACATCAACGTCGAAACCAATTCTCAAAACGCCTAACGCTACCATCCAATTCATTCAAACCAATATTCACATCAAATCTCTATTCCATTTCTCTCTCAATTAGCTCCAGGTTAGTTCTATTCTTCATGGTTAATTAAATTAATCAAATTCCATTGTTTGATTCAACAAAATCAGCTTTTTGTTTTGATCTCAAATATTGCATTTTTATTTAGCTTCTTCATCTAGGGATGCAAAACCTGATATTAGCTCAAATGGGTCTTTATATCATTCATTTCATTTCAAATTAATGGTTTTTTTTATTAGGTCATAACCTTTATTTGATTAAGGATTGTGGCACTTTTGGGTCTTAAATTTAATGGTATGTTATTATTTTTTTGATAACAATTTCAATTTCAACACAAATTGTGAAGATTTATAGTATCTCTTTGCTTTTTCAGAAGTTTGTGTTGTAGTTTTTTTGAATATAATTTGGGCAATATTTAGTGATTTCCTGTGGAACTTTTTTGATTTAATCTAAATCTAAGATCTCTGTGTGAAGGTAATCTAGTTCGTGCATTCGCTGTGTTATGTTGTTCGATTTGGTGACAAGTGATGATATTTAGCCACACTTGGCTGGATAGATTTGTGTTGGATTTTTTACATGGGTATAATGCGATATATAGAAGGAAATGGTACAGAGTGAATTGGATTCAGAGAGGTTTCACTTTACAGAGATTGATGATGTCGAACGTGGAAGCCTAGTCCGTGGCATTCGTAGAGAACTTTCATTTTCACGTTGGTGTGATGATGATGATGATGGAAGGGTTAATTTTGATCAACAATTAGGTAATGAAGATGCTAGTCTAGAAGAAGATTCTGAATTTGAGTTACCTTTTCCTCAAAAGAGTGAGTTGCAAAGCAGACCTTTAGACAGAGAGCGATTATTTCACCTAAAATTTCAACAAAGGACTATGCAAATGAATGGTACTGGTACCATGGATGTCGATTCTATTAATCGGAGAGGTAATGGATCTCAAAAGTATGTGCCTTTTGATGTTGAAAACAAGTCTGAAATGGGAACGACTGGTGACCCCAACGTATATGTGGGTGGTGATGGATCTTTGGGGAAAGGCTCCCAAAATCCTATTTTTGTAGCCGATATCTTGAAGACATTGTTTCTTGTACTAATGTGGTACACTTTCAGTCTATTTTTGACCTTGTAAGTTCCTTATATACACTTTTGGTCAGTTATAGCAAAGATATGCTCTATTTTTATTTTTGATACAAATTCTTTTCCTGTTATGTCATTCTAAACTGTTTTGAACAGGTTTAATAAAAGTCTGTTAGGAGATCACATGGGAAAGTTCCCTGCTCCTTTTTTGATGAACACTGTACACTTTGTAATGCAAGCTGTTTTATCGAAACTTATCACCTGGTTTTGGTCTCATAAATTTGATACTAATGTTGTCATGTCTTGGAAGGATTACTTTTTGAGAGGTAAGTTTAAACTTCTTCTACATCATTCTTTATATTCCAACTGTTCCCTCCTTTTTATGTTAATTCGGCATGCCATGTTGTAAGTTCTGAATACATTTTGGCTTATAATTTTTCGCCATTTACTGTTATTGATGCAGAATTTTTACATCATTTATATTTAGAGTGTTTTAGGTTTAAAATATTTTGTATTTCTTTGTGGTTATAGCTCTTTCTAAATTAGAATTTTTTTTCTTATTGTTTCTTTTATTTACTTACCAAAATTCTAGAGTCACACTTAAAAAGAAGATTCTAGAGTTACTGTGATCCAAAACAAGTTAGACTTTTTGGCTTAGAATAGAGACTGAGGCAACATATTAGGCTCTCATCATTGTAGGTCGTATGGTTCTTTGATATCATTAGACATATCTGCTCAACAAATTACCCATTGCTTTTTTAAAATAAAGATTTTCTTGAAAAGCATAGAAGTTATGAACTATCCAAGTCATTCTTTCCTTTCAAGAGGTTTCCAGCCATTCTGTGTTTCAATGTGTTCTTGGTTTAGAACACTCTATTTTCAAATATATTTCCCATTATCACATTATCATCTATATTGCTATCTGTCTTTCCCAATAATCTTGTTTCTATACATCTTTTATCTTAACATCTTTCCTAAGAATAGTAGTGCTAGTGTGCTACACAGCTAGAAAAAATCTGGGCTGACATTGCTCATTCCTTGGGATGGAGGATTTCTATGTTTGTGAGCAAAAAGTAAGCGCAGAATGATGATTCTATTTCATGCCTAATGCCTCATTCCTTAGAACAAGGAATGGATTACATAGTCAGTTCCTCCCTACTCCCTAGTGACGTGGGATTGGGATTCCATGACCCATGTAATGGGATTTAGTTTTGCCCCCTGCATATCCACATTATTTTTTTTAAAAAGAAAGCTATTACCCTTATTATATTTAAGCCACTCAAATCTCATTAGCAATATAAGGTTCTATCACTAAAATGTTTAATTAAAATGCAATATGTTTATTGTCTGCATTTTACCTATATTTCAAACGACAATTTATACCATTTCTTTGTCACAAATAAAACAATGTTTTCTATTTCTATTACTGACAATATATTTTGTTGTCAAGTTATAAAAAATAAACTTGACCATCAATCTCAAGAATATACTTGGTACTAAATATATAAGATCAAGATCAACTTTGATTTTAATTGAAATATTTCCATAATAGAAAAATATTTTCATTTTCTTATGAGGAGCATTAACTCATTTAGATCAACTTTGATTTTATTCCCCGTTGATTCTATATACCAGACAACAAAGCCACCAAACTGGAGACTGGGAGTGGTCATTCCATCCCATTCTGTTCCAACTCACTTCTTTCCATCCTTATGACATTCTCATTCTGTGGAATCACCATTCGATGTACCAAATGAGATAAAACTTGTCAAATTCAGGGGTTGTAGTTGAAAGAGACTATGTGGTTGGCCACTCATCCATTCATGAGTCAATAACAATGACAACTCATTCAGGCTCTTCTTCTATCAAAAACAAGTTCTAGCTGTCTAGTATTTTCCCTTTCTAGTTTCAACTTTCAATCACTTAACAGTTTAAGCTTAGACATTTAAAAAGATTTTCCTCCCTTTTTAATCCATCCAAAGAATATTTTTTTGGGTTACATGTAAGGTTTTTTTATTTGTTGGAACTCCGACCATTGTCAGGCATGATTAAACATGCCTCTTATTCTGTTATTTCTACTGTTTTCCTGTCTTGTTTATCTTCCACTCTGAAGCACGCTTTTTACTAATTTCTCACCATTTTTATAGTAACTTTTCTATCAACTAATGCCACAGATGGACTTTGCCTTTCACAGTTGTACCAACTGCTCTTGGAACAGCAATGGATGTTAACTTGAGCAATGCATCCCTAGTTTTCATCTCAGTGACATTTGCTACAATGGTTGGTGATGTTCTTTTATTTTCATTTCAAATGTGACAATGATAATTTAAATTATTTTCATTTATAATATCACATCAGAATCAGATGTTTCCACATTTTTGTGGAAGTAGCTATCCTCTTTCTCTTTATTTACCTTTCCTTTTCTCTTGCAGTGCAAATCTGCTGCTCCTATTTTTCTCCTTCTATTTGCTTTTGCTTTCAGGTGAATTTCTTTGTCAATTAGTCTTTGTAACCATTCTAATTATGTAATTCTTGTGATTCCTTGAGATAAACGTTAAACATTTAACAAGCTGTATCACTGTGATAATTTGTGTAGTCCTACTTCATAGAAAACATATTATAAGTGCTGTATAACTCAGAAGGCATTATCTACGTGTAATCATTATGCACACCACTAGTTATTTATTCTGCAAGCAGGTATAATTCATTAAGGTAGCGTGTAATCAATTAAAGTTTGAAATTGTTTGATTTAGTTTAGAAATCAAATTTTGCATTTGGAAATCATTAAAATTGTAATTGATTTTATTTTCTTTTATTATTTAACACTTTTACCCTTATAAGAGGTGGTCAGGTAGTTACTTTGGTTAAAATAGCCTATTTATTTCAATAAAATCAAATAAATCCAAGCAAATCCTATCGAACTTGATGGAATTAAGAATGAAATTGTATAAATCAAATCCCGAGAAATTACACTCAGCTGACCTATACTCTAGCTTGTGTTTGTTACAAGGTCTAAGAAGAGGAAAACAAGTGCACACAAACACCTCGAATGAAGTATAATTAGGAGAGATGCCAAATAGTAAAAAAATGAGGAGACCTTTGTTTAAAGATGAGGAAGGTAGCCGATTTGTAAGGTAAACAGAAGTTGTAAAAGCATGTTTCCATAAGGACATCGGTAAGCAGGCATGAACTAGTAGATCAAGTTCAGTTTCATGCTTTGGTGCAAGAATTGTAGAAAGCATGTAACTCTTCCCATAGTTGCCATGAATAGGTGCAACCAACAAATGTAGGTTCTAGCGATTCAGAAATGGAGTTCAGTAGCCATGTGAAAACCGTTTGATCTTGCTCTTCCCAGCTAAGGAAGTCAGGATTAACACATTGTTAATCCAATCCAGATCACTAAGAAAAGGTGGAGGCGCACAAAACGAAGAGCTCTATTGGACTTCATAACAGCCAATATAAATTGGCTCCGTATGAGTGAGCGGAGGAGACACCACCTTAAGAGGAGTAGCGTAAGAGTGAATGGAGGAATTTCAGCTTTGTATTCAGAAGTGTAAGAGAGAGCAGAGGAGACACCACCTTAAAAGTAGCAGCAATAGTAACATGCAGTGGGGAATTGGGAACAAGAGGATCAGCATCAGAGGCGCTAGCCATAGAGGCGATCATACCATGTAAAAGTGATAAACTGAAGAATAAAAAAAACCCAGAGAGAAAGGGAGAAATGCCGTAACTGTATTTTCTGTCTCTTAATCACTGAAACGATTACAAGAGTTAGATATATATAGATGCAGCTAACAGCTGTTAGCATAGCTGCCACTTCACCTTCTAACTAAAAGTTAACAGATTAGCTCTAAGGCTAACTGTTCTATTTATTAAAAGCCTAACTATTTTCTCTTCTCTAATATGGCATGTAATTGGGAGAAAGAGTGGCATATGAAGCCTGCCAATCTGGGTCACAGCACTAATTGACCGTATGTCACATTTTCACTTGATGCCATGAGACTCATGTTGCTGTTATAGTGGCTTCTTGTTTCCAGAATTGCATTCCTTATGTTTGTTCAACCATAATCAATTTGTCCATTGTTGCTTTGTCAATGATCATAATTTATGTAAGCATTATGTCGTCGTTTGATCCATGTAGTCGACCCCACTTAGTGAGATTAAGGTTTGGTTGTTGTTTCTTTCAATTGATATTTTGTTATTCAATAACCTGTCATTTTCTGTGCTTCTTTATATTTTTTGTTCTCAAATGATCACATGTTCAGTGGATGAAGATTAATTTGATGTGTTTGTATGTGTATCCTCATTACCTGATTTCTGCATTTAATCGTGCAACTATTCTGTTGAAGGTTGGAGACACCAAGCTTTAAACTATCAGGCATCATTTTCATCATCTCCATTGGGATATTACTAACAGGTATCAATGTCTTCCTGCATTTCACAGTAGTAATTTATCATTTCAACATGAATTGATCTGTATCTAGGAATTTCAGAACATATAACTCTCATGGGCTCATGGCGGACTGGTTAAGTGTAGAAAGTGAGAGGATTGTAATCAGGAAATATTTATTATGGATGTTTCTATCTTAACATGCCATGTTAAATATATTTCCAAACTTTTGTGTGAAAGGTTGTATTTCAATTCTATAATGGAATAGCCTCTAGAAAGAAGTTACTTTGAAAAAATAATTAACTAAGCAGTTATCAGATCAGCTTTTGGAATAACCAGCAAGTTCTTCCTCACATTCTCTATCAACTATGAGTAGTTTTTTTCCGATTGAATGTTTCAGAACAGTGGTAGATTGGTGAAACATTCTCGGAGTATATTGTTTATGTTCTTTTCCCATGGCTCTGTTGTTCCTTAATTTTAAATTGATACATGTTAAGGACATTATGCAAGCTTTAAGGATTTATATAACAATTTGAGAAATGAAACTTTCGGTCTGGGATTCTGTATTGGTGTATTGCAGTTGCAAAAGAGACAGAGTTTGAATTTTGGGGATTCACACTCGTTATGCTCGCTGCTGTTATGTCTGGGTTTCGCTGGTGTATGACTCAGATCCTTTTGCAGGTATTGTATTTGCATTTTCCTTTATATATCTACATCTACTGGTCTATCTACACACACAGACTCACCTTTTTTTCTCCTCTAAATAACTAATCATTGTTGCTTTATTTTTCTGGGTTGGAACCTGATTTTCTTTCCCTTCATGCATGTTGAACTGAAAACCAAATTGAAAGAAAGAAGCCTATGGTAAGTACCTTGCACAACTCCATGTAAATACTTTTATGTAATATTTATATGACTTATTGGATTAACAGTCTCGCTTAATTAAAATAATAACTATTTTTTCATTTATCTATTTATTTATGACCCTGTTAGTCAATTAATCAATAATTTTGAAATAAGTTTGTGCCAGTTTAAGTTTTTTAATTGATAACAATATCATTCTGCCCTTTGGGGAGAAACAGATGTACTTTTCACTTTTCAGTAACTAGATTGTCTACATTTGTTGTTTCAGAAGATGGCATATTATGCCTACGCATTTAAGATATATTTAAGTTCGTAGAAAGACTAGTTACCCGATATTTACCTAAAAACCAATTACCAGATATTTAAGAGGTTAATTTTACATTGTTTAGTTGGATTCTCTTTGCTGGAAAGTTGATGGATGAACATTAAACAGTGCCAATGGTGACTTCACTGTCAGGGAGGGAGAATAGCTTTGCTAGTGTTGAACTTACTGCCCTCTCCAATCTCCATTAGTTATTTCCTCATGTCATCAACATAATATTATGTACACTGCTTAACAGATTTATAAATCAAATTGCTTTTGCTTGATGAAAAAGGACAGCATTTTTTCCTGGCAGGTGGACCTCACTTATAAATCTTGGAAATATGTAGTAAATCAACTAAATAAGATGAAGTATATTGTCCTGGTTGCAACTAAATAGTAAAACATGCTTTTTGAGGATGATATTGTTCTGGTTGGAGAATCGAGATAGGACTTAAATGGGAAAATAGAAATGTGGAGCAAAGTTTTAGAAGGACATGACTTTCGTATAAGATGAAGTATATGGGACCCATAAAGTTATTTGGGATTGATGTTAGATGGTAAAATGTCAGCAAGTATATGGGACCCATAAAAGAAAGAAGATTTTGAAGAAAAAGTTTCTTAATAGAAATCTTTATTTGTAATGTACTTTTGTTGAATTACAAAGTACAAAACATATCCCTATTTATAGCAGAGGCAAAACAAACTAAACGAGAAGCAAAGGGAGGTGACGCGAACAAGTCACCCCCTCTAACTAACTGAGTCAGTTACTGCAATAACCAGTAACTGAACCAAAGCTACTAACTGTTTGAGATAGTTGTTCAAACAGTTAGAGCTTTAACTAATTCCCTCTTAACAAGTTAATTGAAACAGAGTTTCAATTTAACACTTGTTCTCTAATAGATACACTAGACAAGATAGGATTAAGGATGCATTAGGGAGAAAGTTGGGATGGCTCCTATTATAGAAAAAATAGTAGAGTAGCGTCTTAGATGGTTTGGGCATGCATGGAGGAGATCATAGAAACCTCCATAAGGAGAGTATATTAAATGAAAGTTAGTCTAATTTCTATTGGCGAAACAACTAGTAAAAATTTAAAGATCAATGCTTTCTTAATGGACATGATCTATGATAGAACATTATAACATCACTCGATCCATGTAGTCGACCCCACCTAGTTAGACTAAGACTTGGTTTTTGTTGTTTGGAACATTTAAGTTTAAGGTTATTGATTATCAAATTGGGGTACTGGTAGTAAATTAGAAGGTCTATTTTACAAATCGTGAGTCAAATCATATCATGAATCGATTCATGATCAATAATTGAACATACTAAACTAATTCACAACATAAGCATATATGATACTCATAAGTCATAACAGTAAATAAGATAGATTACCAAAAACACAAGAAAAAGCACAATTCAAGTCATAAGACTCATCATATTCTAAAATAATTCATAATATTAAAATAACACAACTTCAACTCTTAAAGTCATAAGCCTTATAAAAGTAGCAAAATAAAACCAGTGACAGAAAAATAATGTCCTAATTCCTATTCCATAATGTATAATCTATATGGGCGACACTTTCACAATGACTCCATCTAATATCAACTACTTTTATTTTCATTTGTAAGAACAATCTTGACTACCAGCAACTAAAAGCACCAAAGCTAAAGGAATCACTGCTTTCTGATTTGCAACCATTCTCTGCCATTTCCGGTTACTCTCACCAGTCTCTGGCCATTCTGGTGACACCTACCAATTTCCGGCCACCCACCTTACTCTGCTTTTCCCTCACTTCTGTACAACCACTCATCTCAACTTCTCAACCTTGCTTCTATTAAGGATTAAACTTCAATAATTATTATGTTGTAGATAGTGATTCCTTAACTTTATTTAGTTTTAATACGTAGATTATTGCTTGGAGCCTTAGAGGTTTAAACTTATTTTGATTATTAAGTATCGATGAATGTGTCTTTACTTCTGATTTGAATGTTTGACATTGACTATGAATTTTAATTTCATTATGGATGTCTCTTTAGTTTACATTTTTGATCGTTTAGTGGTCATCCCACAATCCTGCTATAGCATTTTTGGGGCCGGACACTATCTGCGATTGACTACCTAGGTCTGAGGAAGGGTTGTAGCACCCACTTTGTGGCTCTATAGTCTATAGGTGGCAGCCTTCCCTTGCATTTGCAAGAGGCTGATTCCTTGACTGAAACCTCTGATCTTGTTGTCACATAGCAACAACTCCAACCGTTGCGCCGAGGCTATCCTAGAACCTCCCCGTGATCTTTTGATATGAGGATTTAATGAAAAGAGAAGACAAATACAGCAATGGAGGATCATGGTTCCTTCTAAAAGCCCTGAAATCAAGGATAAAAAAGAAAATAATAATCAGCTCAATATAGCTTATAACACTCCATCTCCAAGCTTTTGATATTGGATTTGGATTTCTGAAATTTTAGAGGGCGATTTATTGTTTGAACTTTGAAGGCTTAGTGTTAGTGAGGCTAACTCTGTAAATTGCCATATTCCACTGTTTCTCCCTTTTTGAATTCTCTTTCTATCTTCCCCCGAGCTTATAGTTAGTCCACATTCAGTTCCCATTTATAATTTTAGAAGTGATGTTATTGCAAAAAATTTATAAACGTTTCAAATGATTTCAGGACTGAAAAATCCACTTACCTTGATGAGCTATGTATCACCAATAATGGCAGTGGTAACTGCACTTCTTTCGCTTGCATTAGATCCATGGGACGAATTCCGAGAAAACAAGTATTTTGATAATTTACAGCATTTAACTCGAAGTTGCTTGCTGATGCTTTTTGGTGGGACACTTGCCTTTCTTATGGTATGAGTACATGTCCCCTTTAAAATGTGTATGTATTATTCTGGCCATCTTTCCCTGCCCCCAATGCACAGATAGGTGTTTAACATTTTTATAGTTATTTAATGCTTGGCATGCGTCTCTTTTGACTTGTCTTATACCGGTTTTTGTTTGTTTACAGTCATATTAGTTAATTAGTTTAAATAATAGCTCCTTAAACTTTGTAAAGAAATTCAAATAGGCCATTGAACTTTAAAATTTGTACATGGGTCCCTAAATTTATAAAAAATGTAATCGAGTCTCTATCGCACATCTCTATTTTCATATAGAGATCCATCCACTCATACATTAGTTGTCCCTGATCTTTCTGTTACAATTCAAATGTCACACTTTGTGGAATAGTTCAAATAGGTGTCTATACTTTTTGTGATCCCTAACGTTGATATGTATAAGGGACTCAAGTACTCGATTACAAATTTTTATAGATTTGGAGATCCAGTGCCAAACGTTTAGAGTTCAAGGACCTATTTGAATTTCCCCAAAATGTTCAGTGACCTAAAGATTAAATTAACCCACTTAATTTTAGTCTTTGTTCTTCCCAACATTTGGATCTTTTTCTTGTTCCAGGTACTAACAGAATATGTTCTGGTCTCAGTAACTAGTGCTGTCACTGTGACAATAGCAGGGGTTGTCAAGGAGGCTGTCACCATATTGGTATTGATTTATGTTTTTTGATTATTTCCATTTGTTGATATAATATCCAGTTGCTTCCCCCTTATTATTTGATTATATATTTCTAGACAACATAGTTCAACATTTGTTGTATGATTCTATGTAGATTACTTTGTTCTAGCATATGCTCTCACTTACCGATAGTATCTGCATCTTAGTTCTACTACTGTGTTGTGATTTTGGGTATTGTGTATCAATTCAAAAGGCTCTGTTTAGCATTAAAACTCATGCTGAACAGAGCCTGTTGCTGCTGATAGTATGAATTTTCCAAGCGATTGTTGATTTTCAAATCCTGCCTGTAAATGTTTACAGCATATCCTGAGATAACCAGCAGACAATGTGGATCTTTAGTGTGATATCTCATCATTTTATTATGCTATCTTGTAGTGTTTCTCGAGAAACCAGCAGTATTTTAAAGATTTCTAAGCGTGGCCCAGCGCATGAGGCTCCTACCTAGTGGGTTTGGGAAGGGTAGATGTATGCAGCCTTACCCCGCCAGCGGAGAGGCTGCTTACTATTGCGCCAAGCTCACCCTCTATCTTATAAAGATTTGTAGAGAAATTAAATAATGAGTTTAAATTTGATCAGCCGTTTGTGTAAAACTTTAATGTAAAGCCAATCATATATTGCATTATCATTAAGAGTTTGACCTCTCAACTTGTTAAATAGTCATTCGCTTTAAGAATGTGACAATACATGATCGGATGACATGCATTATTCTGCTCATATAACTGTTTTTGTATTTATTATATCTTGTGTGAGGGTTGCAGATTGTACAACTACTTGAACTTAATCTTATGGTTTCATGCTGTTTGTGTGTAGGTTGCAGTATTGTACTTTCACGATGAATTTACTTGGTTGAAAGGATTTGGTCTGTTCACTATTATGATTGGGGTCGGTTTATTTAATTGGTACAAGTAAGTCAGCAGCAGACATATATTTCAAGCATCATTCTCCAATTTATGGTCATTCTTTTCTGACCATGCAATTTATGCTCTGATACTTGCTATTCTTTAAATTGGTATTGTCGGATTTTCTGGTTTTAATGTTTTCAGCCACACCAGGGGGATAAAAGGGAAGCCAAGTGCATAAGGTTCCTACCTAGTGGGACCTAGGGAGGGTATCCCTTAAAATTTTGATTTAGAAGCTTTGGGCATAAGGGAGAAATATGTTTTTGCATTATACCATGTTTCGAGTTGATTTGTTAGTATCATGCTGCTTCATTTATTGCAAGAGGGAGTTGTCATTTATGGCTTTGCATGGGTTTTATGCTAGTGGTTTTAAGGGGGGCTTACTCTGCATTTTCTTTTTGCTGTAAAAAACTTGTAGAGATACTTTGTTGTTTATCAAAGCTATACTGATCTAACTCAGATATAGTAGTACTACCTTTCAATTTAATGCTAGTAAAAAAGTTAATTTTTATTCTTTACCATTTTTAGATACCAGAAGCTTCAGAAGGGACATGTCGGTGACAATGAGCATCTTGCAACAGATTCGGCAGCCAAATATGTTATTCTTGAGGAGATGGATGAACATGATGATGTTATCTGAAACACTAAGAATTAAATAATTCAAATCCTAAGTAAGTCTTTTTTCTTGGATGCCAGCTAAATTATGCAAATCAATGATTTATACATCTACAAATGCATTGATATATTTTGGCTACTCTTCTGTTCATCCAGTGGTAGCAGATGCTACATTTTATTAAAATCCTTTGAACTACAACCTTGGTTCTTGTATTGAGATATAGAAAAAATGAAGGCTTTAAATCATGAAAATCAAAGTTTCAATTACAACAAATTGCTTGTTTTTTCATTGGCAATGAAATATGCAAATCATTGTAGATATGGAGCATTGATCTATTTTTAAGATTGAAATGTTGAGAAGTTACACTCACCTTCCCTGATATTTAGCTTAATTACATTCAAGACCTCTCTTATCTTAGAAATTACATCAACTTCCCTTGAGATTTGTTATTCTTTCACCAACTAGGTGATGATTGAAATTATGCTGACCTATCCTTAGGTTAGTAAGTGTAGTAGCTTTTGAACAAAGAGGGTTGCAAGATGTGATTAAGTCAAACTTCATTAGCGCTCATGTAATTTTCTCAACTGTTTATATGTTACTTAGTTTCTATGGGTATACTTTGAGGCTACAAATATTTTGCATTATTATCGCATTAAACATAGTTTATGTGTATATTCATGTGTATGATCTATACTAAAAAGGTCAATAATTATATGAATGATAAATGTTCACCTTTACACTATTAGTGAGTGACAGTGTATGAGTTTTATACACTGTCACTGTACCATCTACCATTCTTATCTAATTATCATTGACTTTTAAAAAAATAATCCAAATAAATGATGAATGATGACAGTGTATAGATATTATACTCTTTCTATATCTTCAATTATTTGAAAATGTTGCTTGTCCTTAATGTCATTACAATTATTACTCAGTTTATTGAACTTTGTTTCCATGAATTATATGTATTTATATTGAAGATCAAAGGATGTTATCTCCCAGCAACTTGCCTGTTGGCCAGGGTCATCTCATCTTCTCAGTAGTCTCATGTTTATGTTCTCAGTTGGAGTTCTGATGTCAAAGTTGTTGGAGTTTTTTTGGAGTGAAGTAAACAAAATTTCAAGATATATTGCCAATCTTTCTTTTTCTTATTCTGTCAGAATATGTGCTTTCAGTTGCAAATTTTGGCATTTTTGGGAGTTCAAAATAAATATGTTGTAAATTACAACAGGTTTTAAAAGTTCAGTTTTCTTCTTTTTTATTTTCTAGTATCGGATGGAATTTTATTTCTGATCATTTTACCATTATTTTGCTTGTACGTTTTAATTATATATATATATACAAGCTATCATTTTTACTTCAAAAGTAATACAAGGGGAAGTTGAATTACATTTTCCAACTTCCATTGATAATTAAAACTTTGGATAGATTAAAAATGATTTAAACTTTAGTTTGAAAAATTAAGACTGTTGGCTCGTCTATTTTTTCTGCACAATAGTTTTGTATAAGGAAAATATTTGCTATCATATTGTAAAAAATTCAGATTAGAAAGCATGTATAAAAGTTTAAGTAAAATGAGTTACAAGATTGAAGATTTAACACAAATTTTATAATGATTCATCCAAGCCCAATTTCTTTGTAGCACTAAGATTTTATTATAATCCAACATTGATTATATTAACAAGTATTTTTTTCGTACCTTTAGGCTTAATAACTTGAATATTGTTTGCAAACCTAGCTTTCTTAAGCTCATGTTAAAAAGAGTGTCTTATTTGTAAGTCTTTCGATCATACTCAAATTGAAATAAATATGAAAGTTATGATTGTGAATAACAAATGATTGAATATAAATCACTAATTTAATTAAATGCTATTTAATAGAAAATCAATGGAATGTTCGAAATAAATGTGAAATTTGAATGAGTTTGAATTTTTTCCTCTTGTTCTCTTGTGTTGTACGTCCCGTTCTTTAATATTAAGACTATTTATAAAATGAGATATTTAATGTACTTGTTACGATAGTTATTGAAGCTTTGTTGAAATATTTTGAAATTAAAATTTGTTGCTATTTATTTTATCTTCAGCTGGAGTTTCTCTTGTCATTCTACAATGTCATTAATGTTCTATAGCTTTTCTATGTGCTAAGATACTTTGAATGAGTAGAGTCTAAGTTGGGTGAACCTAATGATATATTTCACATATTAGAGTATGAACATAATAATGCATATGAGATTTTCATCCATAGCATGATTTAGATGCATTTAACATTCATACATAATTTTGATGCATTAGTACTTATATCATTTTCAAAATCATGCATCATGCATCAATCACTCATGTTAGAGGTTCATAGAAAATTAACTAAGTCTTTTCAGAAAACCGTTAATCAATTAAGGTTAAAGTTAATCGATTAAATCTTTGCAAATGAGAAACTCATTAATCAATTAAGTCAGTTTCTATTTTGGAATCTTAGACAATTTAAAGAAACGTTAATCGATTAAGTAGTTACATAATCGATTGTACCCAACAGAAAACAATTTGAAACTGAATGGTATTTCACCATCCTTTCCCATTGGAAAAAACAACTTGACATACATGAACTTGATGCAAGATTGATACACGAATTTTCAAGAGTGTTTTTCTGAAAAGAGTGATAAACTTTTATGTGAAAAGAGAGTTTTGTAAATATTTGAAGGAGCTTGAGTTTTCAAACATTCGAAGTTTTCAAAGATTTTCCTTTTGTGTCTTATAATCATTCATATTCATCTATGAGATTCTGAGATTCATCAAAAAGTAGTTAGTTCTGAATTTTAGTGTATGATTAGTACATCATAGATGCAAGGAACTTTGTATACGTTTTACTGAATGATTTTTAAATTTGTCTCTATGGGGTGTGAGGCATCACCTTGGAAGAAGAGAGAAATTTAGGAGAAATTCTAGCCCGAGGTCAAGGTCCAAGAAGAGGTCTCTTTGGCTATACTAGGTTAGAAGTAGTGTAGATCCATTAGAAGCTAGGTCCAAGAGAATTATTGGTGGAAGAAGTGTTTGTATAAACATTTGATTTCTTGTTAGTAAAACAAATATCCCAAGATCAGAAGGGGATGACTGAATATAGATTGCAGTGGTTGGCAATCGAACCAGGAAAAATTGATCGTGTTATCTTCTCTTTTTCCCTACACTTTTACTTTCATGCAATTATCGTATTTCACTATATTTGATTACTTTCATATATAGGTTATTGCATAAGTGAATTTGCATGATTAATCGCTTTCATTTAAATATTTAAGTGCATATTAGATCATATTAATCACTACTTTCTTGTTGTGAATGCAAGCATGCAAGAACATGATTTTGATGAAGACAAAACTTAAAGACTATGGACAAGGGCAAATCAACTACAACAAAAATGAAGACTCATATTCAAGCTTCAAGAAAAGATCATGAAGGCTAGAGTCATCTTTTTATTTTTAGGTCCTCAGATGCTTTAAATGGGAAGAGTCTAAGTTGGGTGAACCTTATGATAAATCTCACATAATTAGAGTATGAGTATAATGCATAAGAGATTTTCATACTAAATATGATTTAGGTGCATTTAGCATGCATAAATGACTTTGATGCATTAATACTTATATCATTTTCAAAATCATGTACCATGCATCAATCATTAATGTTAGAGGTTCATGCAAAATTAACTATTTCTTTTCATAAAAAACGTTAATCAATTAAGACATTGTTTAATCGATTAAATCTTTGCACATGAGAAATCCGTTAATCGATTAAGGACATGCTTAATCGATTAAGTCAGTTTCTATTTTGGAATCTTAGACATTTAAAAAACTTTAGTCGTTTAAGTGCATATTTAATCGATTATCCCCAATAGAACAATTTGAAACTGAATGGTATTTTACCATCCTTTCCCATGGGCAAAAAGAACAAGAAACATTTATACACTTAGAAAAACTAGATGCAAAATTGATATACATTTTTCAAGAGAGGTTTTCTAAAAAGAATAAAAGAAACTTTCATTTGAAAAGAGAGCTTTATGTTTCGTTGAAAGAGTTTATTTTCAAAAATTTAGTGTTTTCAAATATTTTCCTTTTATGACTCATAATCATTCATATTCATATATGAGATCGTGAAATTCATCAAAGAGTAGGTTTGTACTGAATATTGGTGAATGATTAGCACATTGTAGTTCTATTCTGAATATTAGTGTATGATTAGCACATTATGGTCAATTTGTAAATTTGTCTCTTTGGGGTGTAAAGTATCACAACCTTGGAGGAAGACAAAAATTTAGGAGGAAGACAAAAATTTAGGAGAAATCCTAGGATGCGGTCCAGGTCCAAGAAGAGGTCTCATTGGGTATACTTGTTGGTTAACAAAGGCTCTATCTTCACCTAGAGGGGGAGGGGTGAATAGGTGGTTCAAATTATAATTAAACTCGTTTCAAAGTGCAAAAGATAACCTCAAAAATTACTATTTTTAACTGATTAAATGAAGATTTAATCAATTAACACAAATATGAACTTAATCGATTATATAAGAGTTAATCGATTAATCTAATTGTTTTCTTGAAAATCTTTTGGTTCTTGATGTAGTAAGAAAGCATTGATTAAACTAATATAATATGCTCTTAAATTGATTAAAAAAAGTGATTAATAGAGCAGATTCACTTATGCAATGATCACTAAATGAATGCTATCAAATAATCTGAAAATGCGATAATTGCAATTAAGTAAAAGAGAATGACAAAAGAGAAGATGACACAACCGATTTATCTTGGTTCGATTGCTAATCCATAGGCAATCTATATCTAGGGCTTCCCTTTTGATCTTGGGAGATTTGCTTCACTAGAAGAAATCACATGTTTATACAAGACACTTCTTCACCAATACTTCACGGCTCACACCCTCAAAGAGAAAAATTTACAAACTGACCGTAAAAATTGTGTACAACTTTCTAATACACCTTCAATGTGCTAAACATACGCTAACAATTCAGAATACTACCTTTTGATAAATCTCATACCAGAGATGAAAAATGAATGAATAAGATTCACAAAAGGAAATAGATATAAAAATAAACTCTTTTCAAAGATACTAAAAAAATCTCACTTTTTCATATGATTTTTTTTTCTCTTTTCAGAAATCACTCTTGAAAAATGTGTAACAACTTTGCATCAAGTTTCTGTAAGTGTAAAAATATATTGTTCTTGTTTTTCTAGGTTGCTTTGCATATGGGAAAAGATGATAAAATACCATTCAATTTCAAAATTTTCTATTTGGGATAATCGATTAAATTATCACTTAATCAATTAACATTTCTTTAAAACATCCAAGATTCCAAAACAGAAATATGTCCTTAATCGACTAACGGGTTTCCCACTTACAAAGACTTAATCGATTAAACAAACTCTTAATTTAATCTTTTATTTAAGATTAGGATAAATTATTTAAGATTAGGATAGTCACAACATAGTTTAATCTTTTATATAAATTATTTGTTTTTTATTTAAGATTAGGATAAATATTAAACCTATAAGTCATACTTAATTTTAAATCTCTATGATTTGAACTTTATCAAGAATTAATGTTTTAAATGCGGCTGAAATCTTCATTCATTCAATTGACACTTTTTATTTTAATGATTTTCAATATATTTGAAAAAATAATTTAATGTAGTGAGTCAATTATTCATTGATATTTATTCCTAATTTTTGTAGATATACACTCTATTGAATTAACATAAATTGTTTTTTCATAATATTCATGTACCTTTAGTATAAATTATAAATAGTTAATAAAATATTTATCTTTTCAAACCAACCACCACCAACTTGCTGACGGCGCTTCTATTCTGACCACCGTAAAGTACCTGAACTCATCGACCACCACAAACTGCGGCCCCAAATGTCCTCCCCACAACCGCTACTTGGCTCACTGGCCACCACGATCACCACACTTCAGTTGCAGACTGGGTAAAAACCAACTTACTCCTCATTCATTACTTGCACCCTGTTTTCAATTTTTCATGAAACCGTCATTGGTGTCAATCTGTTCCTTCTGTTTTTTCACTTTCCTTTTATCAAGTTTTGCGAGTTGGGTTTTGAAAGTGCGGAGAGTCGGAAAAGATACTTGTGAGAGAACTCCAAAACTTGCGAGTCATAAACTACACTTGTAAGGTTACTCTAAAGTTTTTGCTTTCACTTTCTTTCCCTCCAAAACTGAACTCACAAACAAACACAAGGTTCTATTTGCAATTTGGGTTTCGGAGAGAAGGGAAGAACGAGAAATTCATTCACAATCATTCTTCTGGTAGGACAAATGCTAGGAAGACAATATTTTCACATGAAATTCGCCCAATGAATAGTGCATTGAAGAGAGTGTCTAAAATAATACATTGTTAGCATTTGCATTGCTCATATGTCTAGATGATACTATTTGATTAACTTATATAATCATTGAGATGCTACTATCTTTACATCACCAATTCTAACTATTTCTTTGTTTCTTTCTTGATGTAGCATCAATTTTTTCTGCTAATAGCTTTGTGTTCTGTGAGATATAAGGTTTTATATTCAGGATTTTTGTTTTTCTGAGAGGGATTTGTTTGTTAGCTTTGCTGAGAGTAAGTTGTCAGAAGTTCTCTAGAGGGAAAAAAGAATAGGGTTAAAAGATTTCTTACAATGCTTGTAATATATTTTATTAAGAGAGAGAATAATACAAAAGCTAGAGGGTATTCTGAATAACTAAAACAGCAACCAAAAATACAAGGAGAAACAATATGTAACACAACAAAAATGCAAAAAGCATGCAAAATGATCTGTGGATGTAAAAATCCCAGCTAAGACACGGTTAATTTATGATGGAAAATTTGTTTGAAGTGATATGTTATCAATATCTTGTGTAGCATTGAATTAAGTTAAGAATGAATCCATAGCTCCTATACTTAATGCTTTCTCAGCTATAGTTGTATTTCGTTGATCCTTATCCCATCACATTTTGCTGGCCTCTTTAAAGGTTAGGCCGATCAACCTCTGTAGTGTAGAGGCTTGTTAGGCTATTTAAATGTGGGCTTGGCCTATTTGAAGGGCTTATTGTAAATTATACCTTTATACAGGTTTTCAGTTCAGGCCAAACTTTTAAAACGCATAGGTCAGTCTCTTTAAAATTGGCTTATGTCAGGTAAATAGGTCTAGTTCAAGCCTTGAATTTGGGAAACAGGTCAAACCTGTTTAAGCCTTGGCCTTTCTTGGCCTTGCTTATTTCGACCCCTATTCACTTTTTCGCAAGTTCCAATCACACTTGACTTTTGCACCATAACTTGTTGGAGTTCTATGTGAATGCTTTATTTTGGTGGGTTTCTTTTGATGAAGAGCGGTTGTGATAATGAGAATGCAATGTTAAATGATGATTCTGAAGTGCTTGATGATGTGTTGGTCACTTGGTTGTCACTTTTGTTTTATACAGTTCTTTGTATGCATTTTTTAAAAACTTGGTAGTTCAAAAAAGAATGCACAAATCATGTTTTTTTTCTTCGTTATTTTTAGTAGTAATTTTTGCAGTTCGATTCAAATTGTAGGGACCCAATCGGTACTGAAATTGATACAATTGAAGCAAGGATAACATCTATGCTTACCTTGCTCCAATCTGAGTGTGGCGTTCTACAAAGAATGGTATACAAGAACAAGAACCAGCATCGGCGCTGTTTCTATTTCCAGCGTCTTTTGAAGGTTATATACATTTCGGCATTCAACAATATGAAATTCCATTAGTGTTAGAAAGTTGTGAAAGTTTTTCCTTTCCCCTCTTAATATACAGATTTTAAGAGTAATGGCATGAAAAATTAAATGGAACATGCATATTTACATTTGGGTTTACATGTATTCAATGTGTATTTATGTCTTGTGTGGTACGGTAATCGGCAGGTGAGGAGGGATTTAAGGCTTCTGCAATCGGCAAATGTAGAGGAGCTTGTAACATCATGTGTCCTTGTTATCAAAGGAGATAGACCAAAACAGAAGCTTCATCTTTTAGAGAGGTAGGTTTATCATATTACTTGCAATTTTTTTAAGATTTCCATATATATACACACACATACATACAAACTACAATGTATCAATTTAACTATAAAAACAATGATAGCTGACATGGTAATGTGAGTATTTAAAGTATGTTCGGTATCTGTACTGTACAGCTACTATTTAAAACAATTCTTCTCTTACCACTGTTTCAACAAAAGTATCAGTATGCCTTAAGGATCAAAAGAAAAGGAAAAGTAACTGGTTTGTCTAAGCTGAGTAATAAGTTTTATTTTTAAATAGCTCCAATTTTGTTTGCACTTTCTGTGTTTCAATCATATATGTGCAAGACAGAAAAAGAAAATCGAAAAAAGGATGGCTCAGTACACGAGACTCACACCTAGTAGGATATGGAAAACCATTAAATTTTCATTTTAATTTTTACATGATCTCATGAAAATGGTAAATGTGAGAATAAGTCAAGATCCATTTATAATAACAAGAAATCCTCCCCCTATGAGCTAGCTTTTGGGGTGGAGTGAGACTCAACTATTTCAACATAGTATCAGAGCCAACTCCAATTTTGGACCATCCATAGATGTTCATTCCTGCAATATTCCATGCTTCAGATGGACCATTTCTGAGCATGAGAGTGTGTTACAGTATTTAAGTTCTATATTGGTTGGCTAAAGATTGAAGTATGTAAACATGGATGTGGCAACAACAATCAAGTCTTTTGCCAGTTGCCACTACGTGGGTCAACTACATTGATCAAACGGCACCATGATATTCCATCATAACTCATGTGTATAGGCAAACCATTTACATCTAAATCCTGTGAGAGAGGCTTCACTCTCTTGCATAGCTGAACTGCCATGTTGCACTCATGCTCCTTTCTTGCCTATGGATTTCCCATTGGCTTTTGAAATATTTTTATGTTAAAATTTCTTCATAGTATCTGTCGATATTATAGGCCCTGTCTTGTAGATTATAATATTGTTCTACTCACTGCTTCATGACAGCTTAAAAAGGAGAAAATGCAATAGTGGAAAACATAACTTTATGGAGCGTCTTTTAGGAGTTGCACACTTGCTAACAGAGGTGAAATTGCAGATCAACATTTTTCCGGGTTTCTCTTTCCGTTTCTTTACTGCCTTTTTAAATTAAGGTCATTGTGTATCTAGTAGAGACTCTACTGTGACTTCTCGTTAGCTGCTTCCTCTTCCCATGCTTATAGTAGTATGAGGCTTTCGTACAAATTTATTTATTCTAAAAAGGGAATTTTTCCCTTGTGCATCTTCATATATTTACCATTGCATTGCTTGGTTCTTCTGGAATCTGATCTGCTGTATAAATTTGTGCTCTTTTTTCTCATGCAGATGGTTGAACCAATACTGAAGGCTGCAACGTATCCTTCTACTGTATCATGTGGTTTATATTTTAATGGTTGCTCATTTATAATATATGCTCATGATCTCTTTAATTGGCCATAACATAACTAAGGACCGAGGCATATAAAGCTTTCTCATTTACTTCATACCATAGCTACACCAGCTGGTAATGCCAAATGAGGTTTACTCGTTTATATTGATATTTTGCCTGTAGCGTTTCTTTGGTTGATATAGAATATCTTCAAACTTGAATCTTTTAGTTGTCAACCATGACATATCCCAATGTTCTTTCCTTGGTTATGTTGATTTTGAAGTTTTAAGCTTCTGTAAGTGGTTTCCAGATTTTGGTCAGCTATAATTATCTAGTGGTCTTTCGATCTTTTGTCCTTGAACCATGGTTTTGCTTTATACTTTGGAAATATAAAAATACTTTAGTAGATTGTAGGAGTTATCTGTCAAGATTGTATCATTGAAGTTCTTTCCTTCACTATTTTATAGTGAAATGTCTGTATTGTTTGCTCGGACATTTTTCATGGGATTTTCTGTGACACTTATGGCTTTGCTTGCACGTCTTCGAGTTTTGGTTCAACAAGTAAGTCACTGTTTCCATACTATGATTTAATGATGGTTGTATTGTGAATATGGAAGTTGTGCATGTGGAAATACGATTCAGAGGTTATTTTTAAATTCATATTATCGGTTTTTCTACTATGTGCCCCAGGGCACATTTTTAATAACTAAAAAAAGCCAGTTTTCATGGGAAAACTAAATACATCACTTCTCAAAATCATAAATGCACCACTTCCCGGTGAATGCTTGCCTTTTTTGGTGCTAAAAGTGTGCCTTGGGCACACATTAGAAAACACCCTTGTAATTAACTAACAAAACGAAAGTGATATTATTAGGCTGGCATTGGGTAATGTAAATACAGAGAATTTTTTGTATTTATGACAGATTATATTCTTTGTATTTGTCTTGATTGCAATAAGATGCTACTGATTTAGTTAATTGAACTTTTTCTTCTTCCTTGTGCAGATATTACTTGATGTTGTTTCATTGTTCAACATGGTTTCATTTCTCTCTAAAAAGAAGCAATCAATAAAAATAACTCGTGACGGAGTTGAGGTAGTTTGTACTACTAAATTCTATGGTTCATACTTAGACATGGGTATGTGGAGAAAATACTGTTCTGCATGCTAATCTATTCTTTTACCATCTTTTCGATATATGCTACCGATGCAGGTTGTTAGAGAATTCTACCCTGTTAGCGAGGATTTCGTTGTATTGGAATGTGTTTGGAAAGTAGATAAGTTTATATTACTTGAGAGGAAGTCTAAGAGAGAGAATGAAAGTCAAGGTGAGGACTATGCTGTTCATTTTCACTTTTTCCTCTTTGTTTTTATATTTCATTTTTGGTGAATAGTGCATTTTCAGGCAATAATTATATGTTTCATAACATGTCTTGTTCATATAACTCCTATTCCATAGCTTCTATAGGTCTGTTAAGTTCAGTTGGGAGATGATATTCTGTTCTTTAATTATTACTGTAGTAATGGGAACTCAGACATGTGACTTCAATTAAACGCTGATATAAAACATTTTTTTAAACCTACTTTGATCTTGTCATCTTTGGTTGTATTATAATATAGGAAGGTATCTTAGAATATTTGAAATTATATTATAAAGAATATCTAGATTATACTTAGATATTGAGAAAATATATCATATTATCATTATTATATTTACATTTGTTTAGAGTATCTTAGAATATCTCTCTGATCTCTCAGTATTGAGATTATTTTATTCTATCTTTTATGATTTGTTTCCTTATTTAATTAGGAATATAATAATAATATAAATATGGTTAATATTATGTTTTTGAATCACATCGTATGAAATCATCATTCACAATATTATCGATACAATTTATTATTTTAAGCATTCATTTTAATCAACAATGTTATATTTTCACTTTTGGTTACTTGAGTTCTTTTGATTAGGCTTCAAAATTGTTATCTCAATGGTCAACTACTTTTGCAAATGGTGTGCATGCTTTAAATAAAATATAAAAGGGCTGCTCATTGCATAAGGCTCCCACCTAGCGAGATCTTGAGAGAGCAGATGTATACAATCTTACTCCATAAGCAGAGAGCCTGTCTCCGAGCTTAGGCCACATTCTATATTTTAAGTTAGCATTTATCACTTTTTTAGCTTGCATCCACCACCTTGTATATTTCAAGTTAACTTGCAAAAATTTTGTACCATTAATTTTAATCAAGGCTCTATAAATTATGTCTCTTCTTGTCCAGATAACCAGCTTGTCACAGAAAATGTTGAAGCAGATGCTGCTACAAAAGAAGATCCCTCTAATGTCGAAGATATGAACAGTTGAACACTGATTTGTTGACTAGCATGATGCAGATTGATAAGGTCAAGGATGCAGTATATAATGAGGAAGGATGAGAAAGTGAAGGTAACCTAAAGTCCTTTTTCAAGGAATCTCCATTATCACAGTCTTCTACCATTGTAAACGTCATTCTAGTTCAACAAAGGCGGCGTTTGTCTCCATCAAGAATCCTGAATCAGCGCCACAAAGTGTGAAAACTGAAAAGTGCTGATGTATTTCATGGAAAATGAAAGTAATAATCAAACAAAGGATGACATGGGGTTCACTTGCTTGTTTACTTACTGATATAGATGCATAGTCTTTTCTAAACAATGATTTTTCTAAATTGCAAGTAAATTGGAAATGTCTCATGTATTCTGCTGCATTAGGCTATTATGGTTAAATTTACAATGGTAACTTATTATTTTTCGGTCCATTTACGAGTTAGGTTTGGAGGGAAAAGAGAAACTTCAGAAACGTGAACACTTGATTCAATATTGAAAGTATGCAATGCAAGTGAGTTACTCCTTTAGGAACTGATTTTTAGTGAACTGGGAAAAGGGTATGCTTGGATTGTGAAGACATGATTTTTTGAGTTCAAATTTTTTATATTGTGTTTCATATGATATATATAGACATATATATATATATATATATATATATATATATGTATATGTATCATGTATGGATGTCATAAACTTCAACATAAAAGTTATTTGGCATCGCCATTGGAACTATATTTCTTGGAATGCATGCAAAATCAATTGTGAAGTTTTTTTTGTAAAATTGAAGACATTTAACATCTGTTAGGGGAATATAACATTTGTTGGGCGAATACAAATTATCCTATTAACTTTTGATCCTTTGACAAACCTTGTAGTTCTAATTTGACAACTATCCACGACATTATTCCTGTGCAATTTATTCAGCCAACCATTGAATTACTATGCACATTGGTTTTCTAACCATTAGCTTAGGATAATGGATAACAAACCAAGGGGATAAGGTCATTTTTGGAAAACATAAAAGGTAGATTCTTCATAATTAAATATATAAGTAAATTATATCGACACCCCTGAGTTTTATTGAAATTATACAAACCGCCTCTCCATTTTTTGCACTTACAAAAACCCCTTGATTTTTATACATACATTACATTTACTGCCCCTCTGTGAGAAATAAGTGTGATTTTTTTAACAAAATGGGTAATAAGTTAATTAAGTTAAACAAAATATGGGATATAGTGAAAATAAGTATAACTATCATACGAATCAATACATTTTTATTATTTTTTGTTCATTAAAATATAGTATTAGAGTGATTTGAACAATATTTCTTTAGAATTATTGATGCATCTTATAATAAACCCAAAATAGTACAAATGTACCGACTCGTATACTATTTGGATTTGTCTCCATAATATATCATATTTTGTTTAACTTAATTACAGTTATCATCATTTTTTATTTAAAAGGTTACATTTATTTATTATGTAGAGATAGTCAATATAACGTATGTATAAAAATCAGGTATTTTTTGTAGGTGCAAAAAAGGAAATGATAATTTATATAATTTCATTAAAACTCAGAAGATGTTAATCTAATTAACTTTTAAATATATAACATTCATCATTGACTTTATACATTGAATCAATGGTTAGCAACGGTATGTATATAATATACAACTACCAAACCATACTTTTAATAGTTGGGGTCCACTGTATATGAATTGAGTGACATTATTTTATTAACACAATATTGATATATAAATTATTTCATATTCATTTTACTTATAGTTTTTTTAGATCTTTTTGACTTTAGAAATTGAACTAATTTTCATTTAATTAACTAACTTTACTCAGTGTGATTAAACCATCTTTTCTATAATAAGACTTACCACAACTTTCTACTTATGTAGTCATGCATAATCATATATTGTCTAGTATGTCTACTCACCCAACGTGATATTTTCATCTTTTCTACATTGCTTTATTCTCTTTTTGATATTTTACTGCTCAATATTAGTTCTCATATAATATTGCAAATTTTATAGTTGTGCGGTAAAAAATTCTCTTAAGCTTGAGTGGCAGCTTTCTATTATATCCATATATGATACTTGAAACATTCTGACATTTCATTCATCCCTTGGATCATATGATTTATTCAATTTTCTCATTGTATTGTATGATTCAGCTAAAATACTTAAATCAAGTGACTTGTGGTATAGTATGATCTACAATTTTTACATATACAGTAGGGTTTATTCGTCTCTTGCTAAAAGTACATTTCATGTACTTTGTTTTACTTTGACTTACGAAAGTCATGTGCTCCTAAAGCTTGTCTCCACATTTCTAGTTACTCATGTAATTCCTCTCTCGATTCTTCAACTAGGACAATTTCCTCGTAAAAAGCATACACTGTGGCATTAGTTATTGGATAAACCCAGTAAGCATATCCCCGAGTGTGTAGTCCTATAGCAATAGGCAAATCTTCTAATATATCATCTTGTGTTCCACACTAATCTTGACCCCATAATACATATCTAAACCTTTCTAGATACCTTATCATACACCTTCTCCAAATCAATGAAAACCATATGTATATTTGATTCCTTCGACATCTCTTCATCAATCGTCATAGGAAGTATATAGCCTCCATGGTCGACCTCCCCCACATAAAACATAATTAATTTCAGTAATACACGTTGTTTGCCTTAACCTCCACTTATCCATCCTCTACCATAGTTTCATTATATGACTCAAGAGCTTAACCCCCATATAGTTTGAAGGTTGTGCTAGGCGGCCTACAACCAACATAAAAGTGTCAAATATCTATAATATGGATCAATAATGTGACTATATATAATATCATTTTCAAAATGTTTAATTATAGGATTAAAGTATAGAAGAAGACAAGACAATGATCAAAATAGTAAATTGTATCGACAACATATTAATATTGTGAATAAAAATATGATGATATTGTGACATTGTTTGATACAAAAAACCTAATATTAACCTCTATTTATAATAATACTAGATTCATAATTAAATAATAAACAAATCATAAAAAATAAAATAAAGTAATCTCAACCCTAAGATATATTCTAAGATGTTCTAAAACAATGCTAAGATATGATTATTATAATATGAGATATAATCTCTATATTTATGTATCATTTAAATATTTTAAGATGATTTTATATATTTTAACACTTCCCCTCAAGCTAAAACTTACATAGCTTCAAGATGTGCAAACATTGACAAAATTTGAAATGGATTGATCAATGATCAATGATGAGCTTTCGAAGCTCTAGGCAAAATAAATTGAAGATGAATTGATCAACGATCCATGATGAACTTTGCAAGCTCTAGGAAAAAGAAATTGACGAAGATGAATTGATCAACAATAAATGATGATATTTTCAAGCTTTAGGAAAAATAAATTAAAGAAGATGAATTGATCAACGATCAATAATGAGCTTTGCGAGCTCCAGGAAAAATAAATTAATGAAGATATATTGATCTGAGCTTTGCAAGTTCTAGGTAGAATAAATTGAAGAAAATGAAAACGATAACACTTAACCATCCATGACAGAAGCAAATTAATAAGTATGAGTTGAATTGAAAGAGAAAGTGAAGGATAGACAATTTGTGTCCGAGAAGTGAAAAAAGGAACAATAAGATTAAATTGAAATTAAGAACAAATTGAATGATGGTTGCACAAGAAGCAAAACCTAACAACAAAGACCAAATTTGAGAATTGGTCATCAATAAGGAAGAACTATAGAGAATCACCATCTAGAAACCACTATCATTTAACCAATAACCATGATGAAATCTAGAGCAACGAGAAGAACCTTGGTCAAAACAAGAACACGAACACTAACCGCAACAAGACCATGATAGATCTGGAAAACACAAGATATGAACCACTTCAATTCTATATTTAACAATACCATCAAGATGGAACATATACATCATATGCATCTAATTTGGAAGGAAGATAAAATGGTAGCGGAAACAACAATCCTTAAAAGTGGGATGACAACAACGACTAAGAATCAACTTGGGAAGAAGGCGATAACTGGAAAACTAACCGAAAAAAAGGATCACAGCCTTAGGCTTCCCTCATGGCGAATAACATGGCTCTGACACCATGTTGAAATTTTAGGGTTGAAGTGTAGAAGGTGAAAAGAGAATGATCAAAATGGTAAATAATATTGACATATTGTGAATGAATATATGACGATATTGTGATATATTGTTTGATACAAAAGACCTAATACCAACATCTATTTAATACTAAGACTAAACTCCTAATTAATAAGAAACAAATCATAAAAGATAAAATAAAATAATCTCAGTCATAAAAGATCTTCAAATACTCTAAACAAATCTAAACTATGGTCATCATAATATGAGATATTATCTCTATATCTATATACCATTTAGATATTCGAAGATACTTTTATATATTCTAATATAAAACTTGAACATCTACAAGTGATTAGTTTTTATTTTATATATTTTGATATCTTTAAAGCATATGTTAAGTAAATGATGAAAATTCAAAAGTTATTCACTCTTATACTAAATCAGTATAGGTTTTTTTGCCGGCAACATCATACAACATTATTACTGTTTTTGTAAATCCTTTTAATTTTTTGGCATGTACAATTTGCTCTTCTCTATCAGCATTTCACAATTCTCCTCTTTAGATATTTGGATATCTCTGTAGTTTTTCTTCATAAACGATTTCTAGTTGCACATACAATCCCTTTGTACACCAATTGCACACTCAGCATATCTCCACTCCATAGCCATGTAGCTTACTTAACATGGTTGGAGAAGCAAGAATGGGGTTGGATGAAAATCCAAGGGGGTGTATGTGTATGGGTATTTAGTAGATGTATATTATAAAGATTTGACAGATTTATGTTAGTTATGCCCACTAGCTAACACAACATTCATTTTTTAAGAAACAATTAAAAAACATTTAGAGATCATTGTTTTGTTAATATTATGACATCATTTGATACATGTAGCCAACTTCAGCTAATGAAATTAAGGTTTGGTTGTTGTTGTCGCCTCGTGAAAAGAAAATGATGTTTCAAATAACACTCGGCCTAAGACTTTGTTTTGGAGTTAGGAAGGAAACGGAAGGAGAGGCATCAAAGGGTTAGAAAAGGGGAGAAAGGGAAGGGAAAATGAAGAAAATTCTCTCCCTCTTTTAGGAGTATAAAATTTAGATAAAAGATGGTAGACTAATGATAATGTAAGAATATTTTTTATTTTCCCTTAAAAATGTAATTAACAATAAGAAATGGTCAATAATATGTAATTATATATTATTACTAAACATATTTAGCTATTTTGACATCTTATCTTTCAAAAATCCCCAAATTGGGGGAACTTTAAAAATAGACACATAGAGGGGAAGACTTTTCAAAGCTGTCCCTTCCCCTCTAAAACCCGACTCCCAAACAAGGCCTAAAGAAAATATGGATGAACCCAAAGTTAGTTGGGTCTCACCAGATGGATTACAGTAAGTACTTCATGGGTTATATGTATGCCCTCAATTGGTATGCCAAGTTTAGTCATGATTCATATACTCATTATTGAAATAAACTTCAAGCTTTCATAATAAATTCAAGGCATAAAAACTAACATTAGCTCAAAAGTTATCATAATGTGAACAAAACTATGTATCTGAACTGGTATATAACAGAGACAATCTAATCATGCCCTTTGCACTGAAAAATTAACAATGAAATCTTTAATTTCATCACTTGCCCTATCCAACGCTGTTCGTCCATCTGCATCTTTGACATCATATTTTGCTCCAGCTCTCAAGAGTTCCTCAATTTTCGGCTTGTCACCTTCAGTGGCAGCTAAAAGTAGTAGGATGTCCACAGGGTGGATATCTTGGCTTAGAAGATCTTCCATTTTTGCGTAAGTTCCCTCGACCGCGAGCATCCCCATATAGTTGAAGTACTGCAAATGGTTTATGATGTAAATACCAAGTTTATCACTATTGCTGTTATCATAAAAGCATTTTCCAATCATTTTCATTAAAACAAGGGGGAGGCATAACAATAGCATTAAATGATAGTGTTGTTGAATGTAGATTAGTAACGAATTTGAAACTAAAGAAGTGTTCAGCAAAACCATTTGAAATAGTAGAAAAATGAAAGTATCAAATAAATTCTATCAAGTTAAACTCTAATTTCTTCTAGAGTGGAAGTAATGGCAAGAATGAAATGACTATGAAGACATACATAAAGGTCATAAAAATACCTATATGGCTGTTTTAACTCTAATGCAGCATTGAATATAGAAAATACCAAACAAAGTAGCAATGTTTTAACTGAACTATAAACAAACTGATTTAGAGAAATTCCAGTAACTTGTTATTACAGATACATAGAGGTCATAAAAACCTATATCGTTGTTTATCTCAACTCGGGTGATTCTTCTTTCCAAACAGCTTTATAACAATGTGGAGAGATTTTAATACAGATATGGCTGAATGCATCCTATATGAAGCGTTATCTCACATTCTCAGCACACTGCTGCTATAGACTATATAAGGATTCAATTTATTTCAATGACACCACTTAAAATTTACATAGGGATACATGGTAAGGTTACGGGTACAATGACTCCGTATGCAATTAACATGGATGTTGAGTGAATTGGTAAAATATATGATGATATGATGGCAATTTAAAGTAGGAAAAAATGAGTAATAATCCTCTCAGGTACTAGAGAAACAAGTGCTTCAAACACAATAGAAAATTCAATCTGTTATGACATATTTATCCTTTTAATTACAAAGAAATAACACTTTTACCATTGAAAACAAATTTAAGACAGACCAACCTGTTCAACATCATCCCTATCAAAATCATTACGGGACTGGCTACCATAAATGCCAGCACCTTCAGCATCAACACCATTTTTACCAAACCTGAACCAGCATGTGGCTCTGGAGCCATTGGAGGGTCCAATAACAGAGTTCAGCCTGAGCCACCCAACATTTTTCCTAATACCCAGAAACCCAGAAGCCAAGTTTGAGGAAGAAAGTGGTGAAGTTAAGGACTTAGACTTAGAAGTAAAGGGATGGTAGGTGATGCATGGGATAGAAGCCATTGCTGAGTTCTTGTTCAACAAAGGGGAGAAGATTGATGTTTAGTTTTGTTTAGATTAGTTTGTTCCACATTCATTCCTATCCAACCACCTGGTCTGAAAATATAGATGAGGATATTATAAGGTGCTTTTGGGTGCCAAAATTATCCCATGCAAATCTAAATCCAATCAATAGTTTTTTCTTGGTTTCCCACATGTATCCTCGCACTGGAGGCACTATTCCGGGAATATCTATAGGTATGTGAGACTTACTCTCCCAACAAGCATTTTTTCCATCCAATCAATAGTTTTAATAGTGGATTTTGATTAAAATCTATCCATTATATTCAATAAACATTAAAAAGTAGTGATGATAATTTAAGTATGGATGGTGGGCCTGCCCAATAAGGCCACATTACCAATAAAAAATGTGAGTTGAACATCCTTTTTGTTCTATTAGCCTATTATGATCGTTCTGCTAGTTGGGCTAATTGGATAGTTCGTGGGCATACTAGGAGTGTAATGGTCCAATTTTTGGTACAATTTATGAATCGAATCGAATAGAAAGATATAATTTGATTTAGTTTGATTTATGTTAAAATTTGTGTAGGAGTCGAACCAAACCGATCCAACCAAGAACGATTTGGTTCAGTTCGATTACACAGTTTGCTTATTTAAAACATAATTCATATCCATAATTGCATAACAAATCAAAACAACTCATATCCAGAAACTTGTTAAAATAGTAGTACAATGAAAATTATGAAATAGTGAGATAATGTTAAAATGACAACACGTTCTTATATGTTTGATTATCATAATACATCATCTTATTAGTAATATGTTCTTATTTCTTAAATTGTCTAAACAAAAAATGACAGACCACTTATATAACATCTCAAGTTCAATATCATCAGAGATTTATGGAATAAATGTATGTTTTTGGGAAGACACTAGCAAATAATAAAGAATTAATATAAAGTTGGCAAATCTTCATAATAGAATTGTTTTGAGCAAAATTGTCAAGATTTAATGCTAATAAAATAGGGCATTCAATTATTAATATACTTTGTATGCTACATATTGTAAAGTACACTAATTATTAATATATGTTTAGCTAATATGATTCATAATATGAGTGTATATTAATTACATTCGAAATATTTTTATTCAAGTTTTAAAATATCATATTGAAATTATTAATTATTCGTGAAGAGTAAATGAGACTAATATTTCGTGTGATATAGGAAACAATTATATAACATATTAAACCAATCTAGAAAAAAATGAAAAATCTTAACTTCGCACAAGAAAAAAACCACATAATTATGGAATAAAATGTAATTACAATTTTGAAAACAAATTCAATTTTTAAAAATGCAAGACAATAACAAAGCTAACAAGAAATAAATAAATTTTTTATATAATGCATCAATAATAAGATCAATACATTTAAATGAGTCAAACTTTAAATCTGAAAATATACTTTAATCAACATCACATTTTATTTATTCCATTACATTATATGAAATAATGAAAATATTTTTTAAATATGTGGTTTTGTTCAATTCGAGCAGTTCTGAAATCTCTAGAACTGCTAACTGAACTAATTTCAAATGGTTCATTCAAAAATGAACTAACCACATTTTTTCTGTTTGGTTTGGTTTGACCACATCAGTTTTGTGGTTTTAAACCAAAAACTTTAGCTGAAACGATTTTAAACAGTTCCTTAAAAAAAGAGCCGAACAACATTTTTTATGTTCGGTTTGGTTCGACCCCATCGATTTTGCGGTTTTAAACCAAAACTGCTTACATCCTTAGGCATACCATTAAAGAAATAAAATACAAAATATAGAAGATCTAGAAATAATAGACACTTAGTTCCTCCAATCCAAAAGCCCAAATGGTCAAAGTCGACCCAAATGCAATTTCCAAACGCGCAAATTCCTAACCCAAATTATATTTTTTGTTATTAAAAATGATTTTATTACTAGTTTTAGTCATGACCCACAAGCTGCTTACATGCCCATTAGCCTACTTTAAAATAAGAATCAACACCTTCCTGCATCTTCAGGCCATAGAGTCTCTGTTTCAAATACAACTTATTTGTTAGAGACTTGGACATGAACCGCTTCTCTAATGTCTCCCATACCTCTGTTGGTGATGTCAGATCCATAACATGATACATCACCTCATCTGATAGACAGAGTCGTATTGTTCCCGCAGCCTTCTCCTTCAACTCTTCCCAATCCAGTTGATCCATACCCTCTGGTTTGTTCTCACGCAGCGCCTTTGATAGACCTTATTGGGCCAACACATCCTTAACCCTTGTTGGGAACAAGCGAACAATCAAATAGTAAGAGTATAGAGACAAGAGAATAACATAAGAGATTTGGTAACGAGGTTCGGCCAATTGTGCCTACGTCCCCGGGAGCGTTGAGCGGCTACCACTATATATTATTAGATAATAAGGATTAGTGATTTACTATTCTTCTCCTTGTTACATTAGATTTACATAACATCAATATATATAGTCCTCTACCCCAACCTCTTTACATCAACCCAAGCCCATAACTTGTATTGCTGTTATTTAGAGATATGAGTCATTGCACAACAAAACTTTATTTGGCTCAAGTTTGACTTGTTTATTTAACGAGCTTAATTTTTAGCTTAAGTACAACACGTTTGATTCATGAACCAAGTTTATCGAGCTGAATAATGAATCGAGATTTTAACGAATATCGAGTTGGTTAGATTCATTTACAGCTCTATTTGTATTGTCCTCCAGACAAGCTTTTGTGAATGGTTCAGAAAACAAGATTGTACCAGTTTAGCCAAAAAGTTAGTGAGTTGGTCCCTATATACCAGTACAATACAACAATATATTAGTCATATAATTATATTGGTCATACCAACGGATTTTCATTTAAATCGTACCTTTCATATCAATCAACTTTTATTTAAAATTAAAAAAATTGTATGAAAATGACGTAATTTTTACTAAAATATTGTTGTGTAATGTCATATATATATATACACACACATCTGTATCATATTTCTCCATTATGCAATTTAATTAGTAAAACTATACTTAAACCATGTTACCCGGCAAATTGGCCAATTAAATTATCAAATCTAGTTGTCGAAAATAAGTATAAAAGATTGCCAATTCCACAAGGATTTACTTGATACTAACATTTCAACTAATTTTTTTATATTCTAAGTTGGTTTTAAAAAAGGCTTTGATTGATTTGTTTGATTAACTAATTGATTAAACTATTTTGAATAAAGGTAATGAGATTGAAATTCCTACTCGCTATCAATATACACACAATTTAACAACACTGATTCATAACAACGAATCTTCCATACAAATGACCTCAAGGGTACTAAAAGCTAATGTCTTAGTCAATTTAGTAGCTTATACAATAAAGATCTATGTCTAGCAACTTTACACACAAGATGAAGAATTACGACTCACAAAATTATAATTTTATATCTTATAGTCTATGCATGTGAAATTGAGTTAAGTGAAACACCTCAAATATACTAATTGACAATGTCTTGGTCGTATTAGTAGCTTATCAAAATAGCTATATGTTTAGGAGCTAAGTTGACAAGATGAAGATATATGAATCGTTAACCATACCTCTATATCTAGCAGTTTATGTTAATAAGTTTGGGAGTTATTAAGTTATTAAACAACAACATACATAAAGTGACAATTTGATATAAATTGATGTCTAGCAATTATACCAAATTAATGAGTTAAATAAAGACATAATTACAAGAAGCATTTCTCCAATAGTTCTCTTCATAATTTATAGAAAAAAAGTGATCAATCTTAAAGTAAGCATTAAGCATATAAACAACTCAAAAGAATCAAAACATAACAAATTAGCATAAAATTGAATCAATGTACGTACATCAAGCTCATATTACATTCAATCCCAACAAGAAAGATGTTTAACTACACATTATCATGGTAACTAAAAACAAAGATACAAAGAGAAAAACTAAGCTCATAAGAGAAGAAATTATCTCCTCAAAAAGTATAGATTGTTTCCTCTAATCCTTCTCCCTTGCTTCTATACCTCAATCCAAGCTACACTACCCTAAAAATTAAGAGAAATTGAGTACAAAATATAACTGTCTGAATAATCTCCTTTACAAACTAAAGTTAAGCCCATTTAATGGTGCCTGAATTCTGGTTGCCACACTTAGCACACCGCCTTGTGTTGAGCACAATGCTTCGTATAGCCAGACCTAACCTTTCAGTTCACCACCTTGCCTTGGGCGCAAATATTGGCATTGGGTGCACCTCCTTCATCCTCTGGGCATGAGAGAGTCGCTTAGTGTATATGAGGTAGAATGTTTTCGCCAATTTTTTTCCAAATTGCGTTGACCGCAAGAATGGCGCTCAAGCAACCAACTTTTCATATTTCATTGATCCGGCCATTCATATTGAAGATCCATATGTCAGGAACATCATATCCAATATTCAACTTGATCCAATGGAAACAAAATCGATGTCACAATTTTACTCGGACCACTCATTGTTGAATCCTTGCTTTTTTTCCAGAACCTAACTTTTTGCAATTATTCCTCTATTTTGGCCTACACAAACACTCTTAGTCTTCCTTTGGTTGTTGAGAAGAAGTTAAGAAGAAAGAAAGAGGTGAGAAAGAAGATTAAGAGGAAGAAAGAGGTGAGAAAATGAGTGGAATTGTTGGTTGTTTGGTACAAGAGAAAAAGAAAAGAAAGAGAAGATAAAGAGAGTATGACCACCTATAGAATAGACAATCATATCCTTATTCACATTAATAATATATTTCAATCTAAATTAAAATTAAATGTTCGTTAATTTTTTAAGAAATATAATGTTAATACTAAATATATAATTTGATATAAATGATTAAATATATAGATTTAATTAAAGTGTCTAATAATAATATGCAACTATGATTGAACTATTTAATTAAATAAATTGATTAATATTTAATTAAGGAACTTGGTATTGATGGTAACACACGACCAATTATATTTTTAGGTACATGAGTGACTCACAACTTTGTGGAATGAGTTGTGTTTGGGGATAAATGATGAATATAATAATAGTTAGTTGATTGTATAATAAAAAGGAGTGAAAGAAAAATGTTAAATAAAATGTGAGTTTTTCTTATACATATACAATTTTACCCTTGTAAATAGTTATATACTAACTTTATTTTCTAAAAATATATTTGGTTTTAAAAGTATAGGTTTGTTGTTTTACAGGTGTTGACTAGGCCACGTCCTGACACTATTGTCATTTCCGTAGCTATGTCGGGCATCTGCCCATGAGGGACGACCACATAGGTCGAATCTTATTCATCCAGTGATGGGCCTTGGTCCTATGAGCCGACAAACGTTTAACCGGTCCAAACATTAGGATGAAACAAATAGACCTACTTCCTAATATGCTTTATCTATAGAAGTCTTTTGAACTAGCTAAAATATTACATTTGATCCATTATTAAATGACATCTTTTTACCCATGAAAATTAGTATCTGACCATAATATTATGTTATTGTTTTATCTCCCAAGGTAAAATATTACGTTTAACCCAGTAATAAAAGAACTAATCCAAAATGTATTTAAAACATGAGTAAGAACAATATATATTAGTTTGTACATGTGTGTAATAAGGGTAATGGAAAGCACACGAGATATGTACATGATGCTAGATCATGTAACATAGTTAGCATTATTACATTATTATATTAATTAAGGATAAAATTATATAATATGTTAAAATTGAACTTTTAAAATTAGTATTTGACATATTATACAATCATACTTCCTCTCACTTTTATTTTATTTACATATACATATTTCAAAATAAATAAGTAAATAAACCACAGTAACATCATCCATGTGATTGAGCAAAAAACCAATCACCCTTATATATTATTAGTTGGATTTGTAAAGGAGACAACCTATTTTAGGTGGAAATATGAGTCAAGACTTCTAAAAAACCTACATTGTTATAAGAAAGAGGTTTTAGTTGATAACAGAAAACCTATTTCTAGTTTAAATTTTTTGACCAAGTCTTCATTTCCTTCCCAAACTCAAAGGCCTTGCAAAAAGAGGAAGCAAAAGAAACCAGTCATGATGGGAAAGATTCTATGAATCTAGAAGCTCATTGTGGTATTTTGCAAGGCCAAGGTTTGGTTTAATTAAGAACATATAAAACATATTCTAAGACAATTATGGTGTTGTGCATGTATTAGGTTGCTTTAGCATTAGATTATAGGTTAATATATGTTTGGTTGAAAGATGGATTTGCAAAGGTGATACATGGAGTTTTAAATTTTGTAAAAGTGGGATTTGATCTGATCAAATTGTAGGAGTGGAAAATGAGTTGCTTTCCATGTTGTACCTCACAAGAGAGGATTAACAAGAGGTCATTGAACAAGAGTATTAAGGAATATCGTCAAGGAAAGGCTAAAACCTCATTTAGCAATCTCTCTCTTAAAACTGGTAGATTTCTCACCTTCAATAATAATCTTTTTCACATGATTTGAAGGAATACCCAAGACACATGATGATATGGGGTTCATTATAAATAAGAATATATTTTATTAAAGACTTTCATTTTTCAGCTTTATTTTATTACTATGCTTATTTTTCATAAATTATATAATGATTTTATTGTATTTTATAGTTTTAATTTATGTTCATTTGGTGAACTTGATACTAGAGACAATATATTATCAATATGGTTAAACTTTCTTACTTTTCAAAATTTAAAATTTATAAATGTATATTTTGTTCAAATTTTGATATTAAATTGTTAGGAATGACCTGAACATTAGACAATTTTTTGTCCTTGTTTTCAAGGGGTGGGGATTCACATTCAGCATTATTTTTCCTAGTTCCAACTCCTATTTCACATGTGGGAATTTAATGTGTGTCTCTTCACTGTATTGTTTGATTTATGAGCGAAAATTATGCAATTTAATGTTTGAGCTTAATGATGTTTTTGTTGCAAACCGTATGCCAGTAATATCCAAATTCTCTCAAATTTAGATCTAAAATGGAAATGTATGAAATTCTCCCACAATCATAATATGCTTCATCAACTCTATTAAGTCTTACAACTAGTATTAAAGTATAAGGTTTCTAACAGATAAAGTTCAAGCATTGTGCTTCTCGTTAAGCTTTGTTGTTCTAAATTTTAAGATTCCACTACACTTAAAGACATTTTTGTTCTCAACTCGCAAATAGGCCAAACAAAACTGGCAAACGAACTAAAATTAAATGCCATGTACACAAAAAATTGTGAATTATGTGTACCGGTATTGCCCGTTTTGCCATCACTATTTAGAAGCAATAATTGGTACAAATAAAACTCATAAACATTGTTCTATCCAACTCCATATTCATCTTTGAATCCTTGAAAAGTATTTGCTTTTATAAAATGGATTACCAATGCTGAAAACTTTAACAAACTTTATCTTCCAGATAGTGGCAAAAAAAGGTTCATAGCAGGAGAGATATCAAAGCTTGGAAAAGGAAATATTACCTCCACAATCTTTTCATATCGTGAGCTATGTGATGCAACTCAAAATTTTCACCCTTCTAATATGATTGGTGAAGGAGGCTTTGGGAGAGTATACAGAGGATACATTAAAAGCACAAACCAAGTATTACTTATAATCTTCTCTTTTGAATATTATGTTAATGTAGAAGCCCATTCATGTTGTAATTATATAACTTTCTACATGCAGGTTGTTGCAGTGAAGCAACTAGACAGAAATGGGTTTCAAGGAAATAGGGAATTTCTTGTAGAGGTTTTGATTTTGAGTCTTTTGCACCACCCTAACCTTGTTAGTTTGGTAGGGTATTGTGCTGAAGGTGAACAAAGGATTTTGGTATATGAATACATGGTCAATGGTTCTTTAGAAGATCACCTACTTGGTAAGTAAAAATAGTTTTTTTTTGAGTATATTGAATAACTAGACTTGGAAAAAGGAGCAACATAACCATATCATAGTGATTAGTTATTCATACCAAGAATACTTCTTGCAGTTGGAAGATTTCAAGTAGATTATGTTTTTTAAAATCTCTGGTATTAGCTTATGACAAACCAATTATATATGTAACTTGTAAGTATGTTTTCCTTAACATCAAACAACATCCCTGTGATTAAGAATTTCTTCATCCAAACTGGAATTACCAAGGACCCCTAATGATATAGTAATAAGAATTCACATCCCTTGTCTTGGGAATTAAGTTTCATATTGCTTACTTTGTTTTCAGTTTAAATACTTCTTGGACTCCTCACATTGTCAATTGGTTTTTAGATGAAACCTTAATATGACATTAGGGCTAGAGCCAAACTTCTCTCTAGTCTGATAGTCCTGGGCTAAAAGATGCCCTTTAGTCATGAGGCAAAAGATACCCTTCTGGATAGGTCAAACATAACCCTTTTGCCTAATCCGATAGACTTACATGGAGAGGACATACTGAGAAGTAAGTCTCACATGGCCTACCTCATTCTCCTACGCATGGTTTAAGTACATGCTAGGCTATTCATCCTATTTTTAATTGGTTGAGATGAAACCTTAACACTATGAAACCATGACAAATTTGATGTATCCTAACCAGTGTTTTAAATTTTGTTTGTGTTAACGTTAATTTACCACAATTATTATGGGAGAAATGTGCCACAAAAATGACTAGCCACCCAAAAATGTAATATGACCAACAACAAAATGATTTTCAGACTTAAGGCCTGGTAGTAGGCCTTTGGAGTGGCAAACAAGAATGAGAATTGCAGAAGGTGCAGCAAAAGGACTTGAATATTTACATGATGTAGCAAATCCTCCAGTAATATATCGTGATTTCAAAGCATCAAACATATTGTTAGATGAAAACTTCAATCCAAAGCTTTCTGATTTTGGATTAGCAAAGGTTGGTCCAATTGGAGATAAGCCACATGTATCAACAAGGATAATGGGAACTTATGGCTATTGTGCTCCTGAGTATGCATCCACAGGACATTTGACTGCAAGATCAGATGTCTACAGCTTTGGAGTAGTGTTTTTAGAAATGATCACAGGAAGAAGAGTAATTGATAGTTCAAGACCATCAAATGAGCAAAATTTAGTCCTATGGGTATATTTTTAAGTTAAACCTTTCTTTATGTACTAAAAATATAGCATAAGATGTGTTCCCCTAAACGTTGAAGCTTTGACTTTATTTTCTTTCATCTTTTCAGGCACAACCACTTCTGAAAGACAGAAGGAAATTTACGTTAATGGCTGATCCCATGCTAGAAGATAACTACCCCATAAAGGGTCTATATCAAGCTCTAGCAGTAGCAGCAATGTGTCTCCAAGTGGAAGCGGATACTAGGCCTTGGATCAGTGATGTAGTTATAGCTCTTGAGTTTTTAGCCAAGAAGAAATTAGAAGTGGGTCAAGAACAACACACAGAAGAGAGTTCTGTTCAGCATGAAGATAGTTGTGGAGACTACGAATCTAATGATGACAATGATGATTACGATGATGACGACAATGACGATGAAGATGATGATGATGACAACAATGATGATGATGAAGATGATGAGGATGAAGACGATGAGGATGAAGATGATGCTGATGATAATGATGCTGATGATCGTCACGATGACAAAAAAAGGGTAGTGATGGTAAATGCATCTTCAAATTAGGCTTGATTCATCTTCAAATTAGATTTTGAGGGTCATTGTATGAATTTTTGTCGTGTTGCCAAATTATGAAATTCCAAATCCCTCAGCAGTTCAGTCAATTGAATTGACATGCTCTAGATCTGATATCTAACATGAAGCTCATAATTATGGGTATATTAAATACTCTAAAAAACCATTCAGTAATAATGATTACCTCATGAAAAAAAGACATTTTTGAAATTTTATATTTCATTTATTTGTGTGCATATATTAATTAAACATTAGTTTTAGATATTGATTATAAACTAACAATTATCTCCAAGAGTGCTAGTAATTGCCTATTAGCATTACATACATATTATGTCATTATGTCTCTAAAGAGTGATCCCTACTTAACTTCTATAAAATAACTAATACATACTTACTGACCAAAGACCAAAATCAATCAATATATGA
The DNA here is from genome assembly GCF_001865875.1 of Lupinus angustifolius. Classification (NCBI taxonomy): domain Eukaryota; kingdom Viridiplantae; phylum Streptophyta; class Magnoliopsida; order Fabales; family Fabaceae; genus Lupinus; species Lupinus angustifolius. The sequence goes on from NC_032012.1 coordinate 12,629,092, forward strand.
ACTATTTTTAACTTCAAATAAAAAGTTATATTTTTTTGCTGTAGTCTATGCCAAGAGAGTAAAGCTACATTGCATGGTGGCAGATAGCCATCTTCAAATCAATGTAATAGCTCTCTTTTTAAGTAACCTAGTATTAACTCTTAACAATAACAACAGAAGTTCAACAAAATGATAGTATTAATATTGATGATGATTACATAATTCTCTCATTTATTCTAGTTAATGAGCTCACTGTACCGCTTACTACAATTCATAGTAAAGAATCTCTCATAAAACTAATACACAAAAAGTAACAAACATGTACCTAACTGAACTTTATTCGTACCACAAACAAAATAACTATGCTAAAAGACAGTGTGCTTAATTAGAGAAAAATAGGGCTAGGAATATGGAACAATTGAATCTAATGACGAGATTAAGTCAGTCCCAACTCATTTTATTGACTATAGTATCATGGAGTAGATTCAAGTTCGCATGAAAATCTTGTTGTCTTAAACACATGTTATGAATGTGGACGATCTTAGTGAGGAGGAAGCTCCCTATGAATTTTTTTGGTACTACCAAAGTATTATTCTCTTACCATTTTTAGATAAGGAACTAATCCTTTCGGGTTTCGTAGATGCCTCTTCCAACAAGTATCACTCTCAGGAATCAAACCATCGACCTTAGAAATCCAGTAAGGCCTTATACTACTAGATCAACACCTTGTTGGTAGCTTCCTATAAATCTGATCATGAATCTTCTCTTTAGGGGGCAAGAAATATTGGTTGGACTGGTTATCAAAGAGAAAAAAAATGTAGATCTCTACATGTCTTGATTCTAGTTCAGCGTAAACAGAAAAATAAAAAGGATAATGGAGTTTATAAAGAAGAAGAATAAGACATGAAACGATGGATGAATAACTTAAATAAATAGAAAATGTATTGTTTCTGATTTAATCAATGTAAATGTCATGTTTGATTTAGTTTTAAGAACATTGGTAGATAGTGTTTTTTATTTATATAATTCTAATAGAAGCAATAAAGTAAATAAAAAGTAAAAGAAAGTCATGAACTTTAAATACTCGTTTTTACAAATTTCAATGCTCCCTCATTTTCATTTGTCAAGTCACATCATATGCTACGCTATGATTTCGATCGTTTTGTTGCTCCGACCACAGTTGTTGCTGGCCGCAACCAAATTTTGTCTTGTATTGACGCATTTGGTATAGGCTCAGTGATCATTTTCATTCTTTATGTGTCATCTCATTACAATCCTTTGCAGTTTGCACTAAAAAGTTGGTGCCAATATTGAATGATAAAAATTTGGTGTTGGATATGTCAAGGGATCCATACTTCTATTAAGATTACGGGTTGGTGTTTCCATTGTGACATAAACATTGGTGATTTGCACTTTTCATATATGAATTATATGCTCTTGAAATGTTGGTGTTAGGGCTGGAAACGAGCCGAACTGAGTCGAATCAGAGTTTAGGCCGATTCAGCTCGGTTCAACTCAATAAGGATTGGTTCAGCTCGAAACTCGATTCGAGTTAGTTTCTTACACAACTTACATGTATTAATATATATATATATATATATATATATATATAAATAAATATAAATATAATCTTGTTTATATATATAATAACCATAAATATAAAAAATAATGTTTGGGTCATAATAAATATAAAAATTAGTTTATATATATATATATATAAATTCATATATATATACATATATACATTCGTATAAATATAAATATATCGAGCTAGCTCATGAACCTAACGAGTCGAACTATATCCAACTCAAGTTCGCCTCGTTTATTTAACGAGCTCAATTTCCAGCTCAAGTTCGGCTCGTTTATTTAACGAGCTCAATTTCCAGCTCAAGTTCGGCTCATTTGGTTCATGAACCAAGTTTATCGAGCTAAATAACGAATCGAGTTTCGACCGAATACCGAGTTAGTTCGGTTCACTGCCAGCCCTAGTTGGTGTTGAGTCATCAGTATTATTAAAAAGAGAGTACCCACTAATTCTTCGTCATTATCTTTGTTACCTTTCGGAAATAGACATCTCATTCTTATTAGTAACAAATATAGTGACATATAATAGAGTATGGATCCTATATGGTAATGGCCTATCCAGTATTGGGTGAGGATCATGACATGTGTTAAAACATAATTCAATGGTCTAGATTTTACAACTAAATTTAATTTAATTTAAAAAACAAAAATAACAAAGAAAAAGAAAGTGTGATAGAGAAACAAGGATGAAGAAAACCCTTCGTTTTCATCAGCAACAACTGTTGAATGCCAAATTGTTAAGGAAATTTATATGCTTTTGGGGCACTTAGTGCGCATTTATGTTATAACTGTGTAAGATTCCTGATAACTTAGTAATCTTGTTCTGTGTAGGAAATTTTATGTGTTTATGTTGTTTCAGGATAAGATTTAAGAAAAAAAGGAGAAAAATGAGAAGATTAGTGCTTCTGAGCACTACAAGCCTCGCCCAAGCCACAAATAGGAGAAAAATCACCAAAAATCACTGTTGTCCCTCGCCCAAGCGAGGGACTATCGCCTAAGCGAAAATTGGAGCTAAAAAGATCCTGGTGTCCTGCCTGATAACCTTTTATTTTAATTTAACCTTGTTACAAAATCATTATCAAATTATTAAAAAAAAGTTTGTGTAAATAGTTGCTCAACTAATTCTTGTAGGAATTACTGTTAATCCACTCTGCTCCCTGAGGACGATATCCCGATACTTTACCAGATTTTATTACTTGGACGATATGGTGCACTTGCCGTTCCAAAAATATCTAACAAGTTTTTGGCGCCGCTGTTGAGGAGCAATGTGCGAATTATATTAGTTTATGAAAATAGTTCATTGAGTAGTTGTAATTAAATTTTATTTTTTGTAAGTGGTTTTCGTTTTTATTATACTCTATGCTAACCCTTGTTGTAGTCTTCTCATTTATGCTCTTGATAAGAAAGGTTATTGAAGATCAATTGCAGTTTAATCCTGAGATTGAGCGATCAACCAAGAGCAACAAGAAGAAAGCAAAAGACAAGGAGAAGTAGGGTACTCAGGAGGCACAATCTAGTTCTCAACAGACAACAATCTCAGAACCTCAATCTAAAAAATGGAGAATGTAAATGTTGCAACTAGAAATAACGAGAGACCTAATCCTCCAAGAAGGACATTAGGTGATTATGCAATGTATCAAGGTCCGAGGCACTACTCAAGCATTGTTATTCCACAACAGAGAGAACAATAGAAATTAAGCCAGCATATCTGAATCTGGTTAGTGCACACCAATTCTCTGGGAAGGATTATGAAGATCCTTATGCACAGCTAGACAACTTTTACGAATTGGTGGAAACAATAGGTTATACCGATGTTAAAAGGGAAGCTGCATACATGATGTTGTTCCCATTCTCTCTATTGGGCGAAGCTAGGGAGTGGCTAAAATCTCATCCAATTCAAAGCTTGATTAGTTGGAGTGACTTGGAGTCAAACTTTTTGACAAGGTTCTACCCACCAGCTCGGTATGTGCATGCGAAGTTTGAGATATCAACTTTCAGGCAAGGTGCAGATGAATCATTTTATGAACCTTGGGAGTGTTTTCAGACGTTGTTGATAAAATGCCCCAACCATGGTTTTGAAGATATAGACCAGCTTAACATATTCTGCAATGGATTGAAGCCTGAAACCAAGATGATTTTAGATGTAGCAGCATGTCGAATAATAATGGTTGTGGATGCTGAACAAGCTACAAGGATCATAATTGCCTTATCTTCACCAAATAGGCAAGCACAACACAATCAGAGGTTAGTACAGAAGAGAGGAGTGCTTGATTTGAATACATTAGATGCTATCTTAGCACAAAACAAGATTCTGACTCAGCAAATTGAAGCACTTACAAAGCAAATGTCCAAGTTGCTGCAACAACTAAATGTTGTGCAACCCTCTCCAAGTCAACAACGAGCGCTGAGGTGTGATTTTTGTGGAGGTGATCATTTAACTGGTCACTATTCTATGTCAAGTGCTAATTAGGTAGAAGAAGTGTAGTATGTGAACAACCAACCTAGACAAGGAAATTTCTCCAACAACCCTTCATACAATAATCAATTTTCGCAGGGTTGGAGGGGCAATCAGAATCAGAATTATGGTTGGAGACCAGAAGTAGGGCCATCACATAGATAACCATCATTTCAGCAACAATTGCAACAGGATCAACATCCACCAATGCATGAAAGACTAACCAAATTGGATGATACTTTGGAAAAATTCATGCAAGTGTCAATCACAAACCAGAAAAATATTGAAGCATCTATCAAGAATCTGGAAACGCAGGTGGGTCAGTTGACAAAACATATGGTAGAGCAGCATTCAGATCACCAACATTTTTCAGCCAACACTCAGACTAATCCCAAGGAGCATTGCAAAGCTATTACTACTAGGAGTGGGAAGGTGATTGGTAAGGATGTTGGTGAGAATTTGGCGGTGAAGGAAGAGGTGCTGAAAGAAAAAGAGATTGAGGGAAAAAAGTGAGTCTGGAGAGACACAAGATGATGACAATGTAAATAGTGAGGAAGTGAATAAACAAAAAGAGAGAGAAAAGAAGAAGAGTGTGTTAGGTATCAGTGGTTATGATACACCTAGAAGGGGGGGTTGAATAGGTGTAGCGGTTAGAATATTCGCTTTTTGAAACTCAACACTTAATGCTGAATCACCCCAATTTAATCGATTAAAAGAATGAGGATAATCGATTAATGCACTTGACTTAATCGATTAAAACAGAAACAGTAAGCTTAGGCAGATTCGATTACTTGCACGACAATTAACCGATAATGAAATGAACATACAGAGCTTACAATATTATCAGAGTAGTATAGCACAGATACATAATATAGCAATTAATTCTACTATACAAGTTAACCGATTAAATGCAATAAAGGGAGAGAGAAAGAAAAATTCTGCAACACGATTTTTATCCTGGTTCGTTTACTTGTCCACTGCAAACTACATCCAGGCCTCCCGGCTGATCTGGGAGATTTTCTTCACTATAATTGAATCAATGTTTTTACAAGCACATCATCCAATTACAACACTTAGACATTCACAAGAAAATAAAGAACCTTATTCTATGGTTTGACTCCCTTCCTACCGACAAAGAAAACCTTTCTTTCGGCGTAGCCCCAGCCAAGAACCTTTGTTCTTTCCTTATCTAGAACTCTAAGCAATATGAAGATACAACTCAAT
>NC_032012.1:12634433-12635235 GCF_001865875.1 Lupinus angustifolius
GTAATGGCATAGCATAAAGAGTTAAAGTAGTCAGCAACTATTACAAACCATAATATGTCAAGCAAAGACAAATAAAGAGGCACGAATAAGTCTTGAAAACAGAAACAACAACTGAGTCCATAAAGTGCCATAAAGAAGAAATAAACCTAAGGGTAAGATAGCCTAGGTCTAAAGTCTTCTAAACTATGGTTGAGGTGGAGGATGGTCAATCTGATCATCAGGAATAGCAATGTTCTGGTCACCCCTAATAAGCACAGATAACTTCTGAAATTTTGAACAAAACATAGCATTCTGGGCTTCAGCGGTAGATTGAATCATATTCCTCAACTCCTGAAATTGGTTGTCTGAATAGGCAGTTTGACACTCTTCATACTACTGTTCCATGCCTAAAAGTAAGAGTCTTTCAACCCTTGGAAGTGAAGATCCATACGGTTGTTAAGCCGTTGCTCCATAGCTTCCATCTGAGCTAAACCAAAAGCAGAGTCCTGAGGTGCTGTTCCAGAAGGCTCCCCCTGAGTTGTAGCATTCTGATCACCCATGCCACCCAGATTATCATCATCGGACAATCCCAGATCAAAAGTAGTGTAGTCCTCCTGGTATTGCCAAGTAGTACCATACTTGTATATACCCATTTTATGAATGAGTCTTTCACCAACCACATGATCCTTATCAGTATACTCAATAATGATTGTGTCAGAAACATCAATATGCAGATAATCCACTATGCGTGAAATGAAAATACTGTAGGGAACCAGCTTGGACTGAGACAAAGACACACTGTTCATAATTTTCAAAATTTCCT
>NC_032012.1:12635335-12635612 GCF_001865875.1 Lupinus angustifolius
AACGGGTTTCTTGCAAGATGAGTGAGTAATAAGGGTCACCGCGGTCCCGAGTGGAAGATGAACCGGCTGTCGTTCTTCGTACACGGTTAGCTATAGTCTTGATCCTTTTTGTGCGACCTTGCTCCATTGTATTTGAAGAACTCGAATTGATGTTGAATGAGCCGAGAAGGATTAGGCAAACCTAACCTAGGGTTTAATTTGGTGGAAAATTGGGAATGGAGTGGAATGAGGATGATAAAGTGAGATTTCTTGATGGTTTGAGAGGGTTAGGATGAGG
>NC_032012.1:12635712-12635974 GCF_001865875.1 Lupinus angustifolius
GCTGTCTGCCTTTAAAATACTGGTTTTAATCGATTAACGAGCAGGTTTAATCGATTAAAATCATGTAAAATTTGATTTTTCAAAAACTGATGCCCAGGTAATCGATTAACACCAAGTGTTTAATCGATTAAACACGGTAAAAAGTGACTTTTAGGCAGTAAAATGGTTTCAACTTTTTAGGACTCATGCATGTGTTGTAATGGATTAATCGAAACATTTGTAATCATGAACAGAGTTAATCAAGAGATATAATTTTGCATTT
>NC_032012.1:12636074-12636391 GCF_001865875.1 Lupinus angustifolius
AACTCGACATAAGCCTCATATAACACATCATAAGGAGGTGAGTCATCCGAAGTGGATGAGGTGTCAGAATATACCTCATGATTGTCCCCGTGTGAGTCTGAATTCGCATCGTTGTCAGATTTAGCCATCAGACATAGTTTTGTTGACTCCTCCTCACTAGAGGTGCTTGATGTCGTTTCCTCCTCAGGTACATCCCATACGATGTAAGCTTTCTTGGACTTGAATTCCCTGGGAGTGCTCTTATCTGAATCAACCTTTTTCATATAGGTTGGACACTGAAATCTCATGTGTCCTACTTTTCCACACTCATGGCAAGT
>NC_032012.1:12636491-12636718 GCF_001865875.1 Lupinus angustifolius
CATAGTCAAGCGACCCAATTCCATTTCGTGCTCTTGAAGCTTTCCAAATAATGTAGCTAGAGGCATAGAGTCCAAGTCTTTGGATTCAACAATTGCAGTCACCTTTGGTTGCCATTTCCTGTCAAGAAAATGCAAAACTTTATTAGTTAGTTCACCTCTGACAAAAGATTTATCTAGAGCAACTAAATGATTAACAATATGAGTAAATCGCTTTTGCATATCACTGA
>NC_032012.1:12636818-12637053 GCF_001865875.1 Lupinus angustifolius
CTACTATACAAGTTAACCGATTAAATGCAATAAAGAGATAGAGAGAAAGAAAAATCCTGCAACACGATTTTTATCCTGGTTCGTTTGCTTGTCCGCTGCAAACTACATCCAGGCCTCCCGACTGATCTGAGAGATTTTCTTCATTATAATTGAATCAATGATTTTACAAGCACATCATCCAATTACAACACTTAGACATTCACAAGAAAATAAAGAACCTTATTCTATGGTTTGA
>NC_032012.1:12637153-12660434 GCF_001865875.1 Lupinus angustifolius
TGAAAATGCAGTTTATAAAGAATCAGTTCTGAAGCCCAGTTAATCGATTAAAGCCTTGGTTAATCGATTAACGTTGTTAAAAAACGTAACTGATTCTATTTTCCAAGTTTTCCAGTTTCAACAGCTTTTCAAACAGTTAGGTTAATCGATTAACGTATGCCTTAATCGATTAACAGCATATTTTCATATGTATTTTTAAATACAAAAACTCAAATACGTTATGCACTTAATTCATACATGTTTAACACTTAGTTTATGCCTAGAATGCACATATACATGTATTTATGTGATGCATGAACATATTATGAATGACATATCTCAAAGATGAAATGATTTAAAAGATTTATGCATATGAGATATGTATTAGGTGACCTAAGCCTTAGACTCAACTTAAACTAGTTTCTAGTCTAAGCCTAGTACCAATCAAAAGACTTAAGCATGTTGATTTATTGGTGATCTTCAAGCTCTTATTAGCACAAGTTGTCCTCATCAAAACCATGACATATAAAGAGAGCTTTCCAAAGTGTTCCTCTTGACATGCACACTTTCAGAGTGATCTGCCACAATTGAAGAATCTTCCTTATCCAAAGAATCCTTACAAGAAAGTCAAGGAGAGACAATATACAAGGTTTATAGACATATTCAAAAACCTTCATATCAATATACCTTTCATGGAGGCCATGGAATAAATGCCTACTTATGCCAAGTTCATGAAGGATCTGTTGACAAGGAAGAGGAATTTTTCTGAGAAGACAGTGACACTTGAGGCCAGTTGTAGTGCAATAATTCAGAAGTCTTTACCTGAAAAGACTAAGGATCTAAGAAGCTTCACGATACCAGTCACTATTGGAGAATTATCTGTGGGGAAGACACTATTGGATTTGGGTGCCAACATTAATCTCATGCCTTCTTCTATGTTGAAGAGGATTGGAGATTTGGAAATCAAACCTACAAGGATGACTCTACAGCTTGCAGATAGATCAATGAAATTTCCTTATGGGGTTGTAGAAGATGTTCTGGTTATGGTGGACAAGTTGGTATTTCCAGTCGATTTTGTGATAATGGATATTGAAGAGGATGCAGAAGTTCCTCTGATTTTGGGGAGACCTTTCATGAAGACTGCCAGGGTGAATATTGATGTTGATGAGGCAAGCTGAAAGTCAAGGGACAAGATGATGAAGTGAACTTCAACGAGTTTGAAGCCATGCATCCTCCATAGGACAAGCAACATTGTTTCAGAGTAGATGTCGGCGAAGAACTATACATGAAGACACACATCTACACAAAAGAAGTCCTTTAGAGAAAGCTTTGATGGATGCACCTGAAGGTATAAATGCAAAAGATGATAAGAGCATTGAGAAGTGTGTAGCAGAGCTAAGTGCATACCGAGAGATTTCATCTCAGCAGGTTCAAACTGAGGAGCTAGCCAAAACTTAGGAAATTGAAACTCAGAAGTTGGAACTGAAAATGCTACCTTCACATTTGAAGTATGCATTATGGGAGATGAAGGTAATAAATCGATTGTGATTAGCAGCTCTTTATCACTTTGGGAAGAACCAATATTGATTGAAGTCCTGAAAACAAATGATGAAACGATAAAATTGCAAGATCCAACATCTCAAATAAGCTGGATAATTAATGGACAAATGGTCAAACCATACTTGGGTGGTGATGTCGAGTGGCTCACCAAAATCATCCACCTCAAAAACACATAAAGAAACAGGCGTCGAGCTAATGACGTTAAACAAGCGCTACCTGGAAGGCAATCCAACTTTATTTTCTACTTGCATAGGTTCAAAAAAAAAAGACGAATTTTTGGGTAATTCTCGCCCAAGCGAGGAAGATGACCTTTTAGTGTTAGGTCCCTCACTTAAGAGAGAGAGGGCTCACCCAAGCAAGAAAGGCCTCCAATTTTTTGAATGTTCTGGATAATCCACGCCCAACGAGAGCTCCTCGCTCAGGCGAGGCTGACATGTCCATTTTTTCTGAGATTCTCGCTCAAGCGAGAGACCGCGAAATTGCTTTTGAAAACAGGGGTGAGGGGTCCAACCCCTCACATCCCCATTGCAATCAAACATGAAAAGCAACCTCGTGAGTCTCTCCAAGAGCCCAAATTCTCGTCTTCTTCATCAGTTAGTGCATACACACAAGCTTTACATCATGAGCGGACCAATGTAAGTGCATTTTTAGCATCTTGAACCTATTGCCTTTGTATTTTTGCATTTTGATAACTCTCATTCGTTTAGGCACATTTAGGTACCTTAGGTCGCTCTTGATGCTACTTTATCATTAGTATTGCATTGCATTGTTGTTGTGTAACCATGAGTGTCCACATCAAGAAACCCGGGGTTTCTAAGTGGGAACCCCAAATATAATTCATAAAAGTGACACTCATGTGTTCGAGTTGGTTAATCGGTTTTAATAGTGACATGGTCGCAATGGATATCATTTTTGAATTAATTTATGTAATGTCACTCACTATGTATATGGTTTTGTTGTGTTATAGGAGGAGAAAGTCTATTGCTAAAAAGGATCTCCCTCTTCCCAAGAAATTGAAGGGTGTATCAACCTCCCAGGCCTTGCAAGCATTCAACAGAAACAAATTCAAGAAGAAGGGCAAGGAGGATCGTTATCTCCTACTCTTCAACTGGAGTATTATGGCAGAAATGCGAGTATATTTACAGACAGAGGACCTTTCGGTTTTCACTATGCCTCAGGATCGACTGAAATTGTGGATATTGACCACCCCCAATGAGAAATTTGATCCAGAGGTAGTACGTGAATTTTATGCAAATGCTTACCCACTAGAGGAGGGGGAGAAGAGATGGATTACAAATCCTGGGTGAGAGGAAAAATAGTGCTATTTGACAGAGATACAATCAATGACCTGTTGGGTAGCCCGTATAATGCAGCAACTGATGGAACCGAGGACGAGTGCAATTGGCTGATTCAGAAGTCTCGTACTCTAGCCCAAGGCGAGTTCCACCTGAGTAACACTGCTCAGAAGTTGTGCATTCTTGGACAATCTTACACCACTAACTCTGATGGCCGTCCATTGCGGATTTACCAAAAGCACATGACTTTGCTGGCCCAGTTGTGGATGATATTCCTCTTGCACAACGTGATCCCTAATAGTCACGTATCATCTCTGCCACTGATTGACTGCCACCTTATCTATGCCATCCTCCACGGCCTGAAAATCGATGTGGCTGGAATCATTTCACAGGAGATGTACAAAACCGTAGTGCAGGCTGGAAAGAAGGGTGCACTGGGATTCCCTTCTCTAATTACTGAATTGTACGTACAACATGGGGTTGCGGTGAATAGAACCGAGAAGATTAAACCTCCTATTACCTAGTAGTACATCACTCAAAACTGCAAAGAGGAGCCCAGCCAAGATTAGGGCCAAGGATCATCTCAACCACAACCACCTCCACCTGAGCCAGTACAACCACAACCAATGTCACACTCGGCACCATATCAGGAGTTCTCCACTCAAGAGCAGCTTCACCGGCTAATACTGCAAATGGAGCATTTGGAGCTCCAAAATGAGATGTTGTGACAAAAACAAGTGTTCTAGCAGCAAGGGTTGTTTGCTGCTTTCCAGCAATTGAGTCCGGGGAACCAATTCTGGGGATCCATGAAAACTTTTACTCAATAATTTCTTAGGCTTGGGGTCAGGCCTACCTTTCCGGAGGGGTCATGAGCTGCTGGACCTACTAGAGATGGAACTGATTTTGCTGGTGATGTTGCTGATGATGATGGTGAAGCTGAAGATGTTGAAGATGTTAAATTTCTGCTATGATGAATTTATGCTCTGATGAGCACTTTTGAGCTGAATGAAACTGATTCCTCTATTACTTGCTTTGTTATTTATGTTTTGTAATTTAGGATGAATGTTTAGGATGTATGTGTAGGATTGTTTAGGACTACTGTTTAGATTGTATGTTTAGGGTGTAGGAGTAATTGTTATGTGTTTTTTGTTTCAGTATGTTGTTTGTTTCAAGTTTAGTGACAAAATGTGTAGTCAATGAAACTAAGTCTGGTTAACTGTGTGTTTACTATTGTCCAATTGTGATGTGCTAGAAACATGTGAACAAAATTTCGGGATAAGATTTTGTGATTGTGGATGATTAGGGTTCTGAAGTTTGACTATTTTGGGATGTGGATGTTGATTTAGACACAGATTGAATAGGTTGAATAATGAGCAGTTTAGTAAAAGGACAAAGCCTATAACCGGGTGAGAGAGTGCATCCAAACATAGATGAATGTCTTTGCTGGACTTCACCAATGAACTCTGCCTGATTATTTATTGTCATTAAGTAGGGAATAGCATGGAAATCATTAAGACTTAGTTTAGGATAGTTGAACTACAGCCAGAAAGCCTACCCAGATGATTTATGAACCTGATTTTGTTAGCCCCTTTGAGGTGAAAAGTTTTCTTTTGTGTGAAAATTATGCACCAAAACCACATCAAAATGTATCAATCCCTATACCCGTGGAGAGAGATCATTAGTGCATATGAGTCTTGCTGGGTAATATCAAATGAAGTCTGTGTTTATGAGGATGGTGAAATAAAAAAGGCTCCTTCTTCAACCATGTGTTAAATGGTAGAGCATGAAGCAACAGAAAGAAAGAAATAAGCGAAAAATAAGTCATGCGAGAAAGTAGTGACTCAAAAGAAAAGAGTCGGTTGAAGAAGGAGAAACCAATGGTTGATAGGAAAGAACATGATACAAAGAAATTGCAAAGAAAACATGAGAAGAAAAGGTAAGTATGTACTAATGGTCTACCTCCCTTTTTGAATCCTAGAAAAACCAATATTATTTGTAGCCATGCCTCATTATAACCCTGATGAAGTCCTTAAGATTCATGATTGAACCTGTGTACATGGTTTGATTGAACTGAAAGGGAAAGTCAAATTGTTTGGGGTCTAACAAAGAGATGAGTGAAACACATAACCTGTGAGATCGAGAGTTCCTTTGATTGAAATGAGTAGTTATTCTTACTATTTTGTTTGAAATTAAAATACATTTGCATTCTATTATTAGTTGGAACTTGGTCCACTATGATTGACCATGAAACATGTCTTTGTGAACAACAGGTGAATGAATCTAGCCATGCCATGATTGGATGAAAGATTATTTTTGAAAAACCAGATACTTTGAACGGAATTGCATTTTGTTACTTTGCTTGAGGACAAGCTAGGTTGGGCGGAGTTTGATAAGTGCCAATTGTTAAGGAAATTTATATGCTTTTGGGGTACTTAGTGCGCATTTATGCTATAACTGTGTAAGATTCATGATAACTTAGTAATCTTGTTCTGTGTAGGAAATTTTATGTGTTTATGTTGTTTCAAGATAAGATTTAAGAAAAAAAGGAGAAAAACGAAAAGATTGGTGCTTCTGAGCACTGCAAGCCTCGCCCAAGCGAGGAGAAGGTCGTCCAAGCCACAATTAGGAGAAAAATCACCAGAAATCACTATTGTCCCTCGCCCAAGCGAGGGACTGTCGCCTACGCGACAATTGGAGCTAAAAAGATCCTGGTGTCCTGCCTGATCCTCGCCCAAGCGAAGGATCCTCACCCAGCGAGGGGTGTCTCGCCCAAGCGAGGTGCTCAGGTCTGAAAGCCTCTTATTTCCTCGCCCAAGTGAGAATTTCTAGCTTGGGCGAGGGCTTGGAAGTTGGAACTGATATTGGCGGTTTTGGAAGTCAGAAAGGGTTATCTAACCATTTTCCAAGCTTTTTCACACGATTTTAGGGAGAGAAACACTAGGGAGGAAGATAGAAGTCGTGGGAACGTCTTTAGATCCAAAATTTCTTGTATTTCTCATGATCAGAGTGTTGTAATGGCAAGGATGAGTGGCTAGTTCTTCGTTGTTGGGGATTTGAAATGTAATCTTCTTACCTTGTACTTCTGGATTCAATTCTAATGTAATTGTTATTTGATTTTAGGAAGTTTATCCCGTTTTTATTACATGAGTTTAATTAGTTACTGAATTCTTTTTCTTGGGTTCAAGTTTAATTGGAAAGTTAAATTTGACACCTGATTTGGATTATCTTCCTTCATACATCATTGTTTCAGGAATGGATAATGATATATGAATTGCTTTTACATTGTTTTTAATGCTAGTTAATCAGTCAATTAGCCAATGAATTGAGAATTGGGTGATTATCTAAGAATTTTATACTTAAGGAATTGAAGTAAATGAATTGCCAAAAATGTGCATTAAAATCAGTAACTTCGGAAGTTGCTTGGAATTGAATCTATGGATGTCAAAAGTGAAAGATGATGAATTTCGATCCCAACTCTTTTAAATTCGCAATTAACCTTTTATTTTAATTTAACCTTGTTATAAAACCATTATCAAATTATCAAACAAATTCGTGTAAATAGTTGCTCAACTAATTCTTGTACGAATTAGTGTAAATTCACTCTGCTCCCTGAGGACGATATCCCGGTATTTTACCGAATTTTATTATTTGGACGATATGGTGCACTTGCCGTTCCAAAAATATCTAACAACAACTGACCCATACACTTTTTCTGGGCCAAAAACTCTTCCATTGCTCATATAAAGACAAAACTAGTATTATGAAAAGAAGAGGATCCCGTTATTAACCAAAGCAATCTGATTTTACAACAAAGCATATTGCAATCTAGTTTTAGATGACTTATATTACACAGCATATGGTTTTTAAAGAAATACACTTTTACACTACTATGGTTTTAAACCATCTTGCAATCATGCTCATCTTTCTCCTTTCTTGATCCACATTAACACTAGTTTCCTTGCCAGTCTCTTTCTCTTTCCTTACTTGTTTCTCTGCCATTCTCTATCTATGTTGTTTCTTTTTTTTAAATTAAATTAAATTTAGTTGTAAAATTTAGACAATTAAATTAATTTTTGACACATGTCATGATCCTATTAGAGAGGTCAATACTGGAGAGGGTCCATACTCCATACAATAGTAGGTACAGAAAATTGCTAGTCACTCATCTCACTTATTTATTGGTTTTAACGAGATGATTGTTTCTTATTGGTGACAAATATAGTGACATATAATACTGGGTACACAAGATTTCTATTCACTGCTCTCATTGTTAATTAATTTTGAGATTAAACATTAACATGATTCACGCTCAACATTCTTTTAAGGAATAAAAATCTTTTATATTCACTATTTTATTTCATTATCTTTGTTACCAATAAGATACAGTCAACTCGTTAGAAAAAGTTAATTAAAAGAAGTTATTAAAATATTTAATGAGACATCTATTTCATGATGGTCACAAAGATAATGACACAGAACAGTGAGTATAAAATATTTTTATTCCATACTGTCATGCTACCCTTCATCTTCATTGGTAAAAGTCTTATGATTAGCATAACTATTTTGTTCAGAAAAGTCTACAAAAATTTGATAAAACTTTATGTCTTTTGCAAGTAGTCATTATGAATTATTTTTTCTTAATTACTCCTTAAATTTTAATTGTTGATAAAATTGATCTCTACATAATAATAATAGTAAATTAATAGCACCGAAAAAATATAATTCATGCATTTTGTTTTAAACTCGACTATTAGATCATTATTGTTTAATTTTATTTATATTATATATATTAGTATATTACTACATTAATTACTTTTGTCTCACATATTTACTTATCATTTTCTTCTTAATCAATTTTATATTTTGATGGTAGTTCATAGTAGTGTTATTAAACTCGAACCAGTTAATGACTCGGTCAGGATATTGAGTCAATGAGTTATTGGTTGGACCAGTGAATTAATGATTGGACCGGTTGACTCGCCTTACATTAAAAATTCTAAAAAATATAATATTAGCTAACATTATTTAATAACTCTATATTCAAAATTTAAAAATATTATCATACATAATAAAATAACTAGCAAATGATATTTTACTACCATAAAATATCACAAATAAGTTAAAAATATCGTCAAACAATATATGTATTATGATTTAATTGCAACAAAAGTGCACATAAATTTAAAATTTAATTAAACAATGAAATGTTTGCTATAATATAAATTAGCAAATGAAAATATAACTACAATTAAGTTAAAAATATATGATTTTTTTCTCATATCAAAACGGTATCATTTTAGTCGTTTTTTAAAAAATATTTTTTGATTGACTCTGCTGGTCCAACCAATCCAACTATCTGAGTCACAAATTCTAGACTTAAAACTGACAGAGTTAATATGTTTTTGCTGCAAAACCGGTTAGCTGAGAGGCTCGAACCAGTCGGATGCCCGATTCATGGTTGAACCGGTCGGACCGGGAGTTCGAGCCGAGTTCTATAACACTGGTTCATAGTGACTACTTGCAACATCAAGTTTAAGAATAAAAATCTTCCATACCCACTATTCTATAGCATTATCTTTGTCACCATTAAGAAATAGACACCTTATTGGTACAAATATAATGACATATAACAATGGGTATAGAAAATTTATATTTGAGAAGAATAACTAACAAGTATTTAAACCATAATCAAAATAATGTAATAAACAATATGAGACTTACATTCCAACAAAAAATAATTGTTTCAACCATAAAAGTTTGCTCGGCATACAAAATTCATTAAAACTAGCTTGGCTTTTAAGGATGTATAGTAAAAGTAGCAGCGACATTTTCTATGTCTTCTAAATGAATTGTATTGGTTTTGAGGTAGTGAGACTTGACACATAGGTTGTTACTTTGTTACTAATATATTATTATTATTTATAGGTTGTTACATTGTTACTAACACAGTTCTCTTTAGTATAGACATATAGAACACACTATTTTATCTTGTCAAATACGAATATATTACAGATACAATTAGTTCAAACGTTCAATATACTTTTTATACTTATTACTATGATGATATATATTCTTGTATTCGTCGATCCACATTCTTATTGTTTGAGATTGAGTATATAATAATTAAATATGTAAAAATTTGAAACAAGTATTTGTAATTAAGTATACTCATGGGATTAACTTTATCTATTTCTTGAAAACATACCTTTATATGTTTGTTGTAATAAATTGTATGCACAAATTTGAAATTTATATATGAAAAATGCAATAACTATATGTGTCATAATTTATTTACAAATAAATACTAGCAAATGATATAAAAGTCAAAACTAATCCTTTATTAGTAATGTCGGGTTTGAGGAAGGACAATAACATTATTGATACGTCACTTTGAGATATAACAATTTTGCCTCCTAAAAAAATAATGAATATTTATCCGAAATATGTGTGACTAACTTAAATGCTTATATTTTAATTTTGTTGTAAATGTAAGTTTTTATGAGATGTTATTGTTATTTGGTAGGGGTACATATTTAATGTCCAGTATAAAGTGTGGGGTAATAGTTATGCTCTCTTTAGTAGGAAGCGGAAAAATGAATAGTTGTGATGTCATGGACAAAAATAAATGTTCAGTATAACAAATTGTAAAGGAGGCGTCAAACCTTTGTCAACATGAAGCTTAGGATAACAAATATCCTTGAAAACAATATTATGTGTGAAACTACTTTCATTCTTGAATGTTATATACATAATTCAAAAATTGTTACCTTTGGAATATGAAATGGAGAGGTAAAGTGAGAATTTTCCAAATAGTCATTTACAATTGTTGAATGTTTTTCAGTTGGCACATTTCTTTATATGGAATGTGATTTTTAAGGCTAAGACATTTTTTGCTCAAATTATTACAAAACTTTGAAAGCTATTTTAAACATGATTGAATGCTAAATGAAATATGTTAAGCCAAATGTAGTATGTATTAATTACGCATTTGAATAGCTCTTAAAAGTTTAAACGTTCTCAATTTATGTGATTGAGTGGAATTCAAAATTACATGTTAAATGTACGTAAGGAAATTTTCTATGTAACCATGTTAAATTTACATGCCAAATGGAATATCATGATTAAGTGAAATGTCGTTTAATTTGTTATCTTTTTATTTATTTCTTATTTATGTGATTGAGAAAATCATGATTAATATCAATTAAGTGATTCTTGTCAATAATGTCAAGGAGGCATCAAAATGCAAATTTAGCCTATATACATTAATACGATTTTATTTTCGGTTTGTATTGCAATTAAAAAACTACATATATTCAATTACTTATTTATCCTTAAGTCATGTTTTCACTTTATATAAAAGTAAGTATAGATAATATTATCATTATCTATTAACTATAAATAATTAATAATATATTTACTTTGATTTTATTTGAACCAATTTCATGATATTAATAATAGACTAACTCTCTGCACAACCTTTTCTACTATTCCTTCTTCTAGGTTTGAATCAACTCTTATTTTACCAGAAGAGAAACATCGAGGACAAAGAAAATTTCTTTTTTCTTGTAAGCGAGTACATATCACTAATTATTTGTTCTTTTTTATTCTTTTTTTAACTTAAAATGTATGTGAAAATATGGTTCATTCAATATATTGAACTAATTTGTAAAAGAACCATAAATTGATAAGCATGAACTAATTGCGGTTCTATTCCTGTGTTTCAATTGATTGTTACTCCTTAGAGTTAGTTTGAAAGTTGAATTTTGGAGGGGAAGAGATGAAAATGGAAGGTTTGAGAGTAATGAAATACATTTGTGAGATGACTCTCAAGCCTTCTCTTTCCCTCCCCTTTCAAAATCCAACTCCTAAATTAACCCTTAAGAATTTTTTATACTTTAGGTACTCCTAAGAACTTCCGACCCCTATGCTTGAGCAAAAAGAATAGAATGCAGATAACTTATCAAATTATTTGTCAAATTTGACACTAACAATGAACGCATTAGCACATCTTTAGGGCCCATAGTTACCAAGGGGAAAATTTACTCAGTTGGTGCACCTTGACCGAGAAATTACGGTCTTGGTGCACCTTTTTAAAATATTACGGGAATGGTGTACTTCTCTCCTAAATCGGCAACAGGGTTGCCGATTTCAATTATTATATTTTTTTTATTCACCTCCCCCCTAAATCGGCAATGGGGGGAGTTTTTCATTTATTTAATATTTTTTTATTCTCCTCCCCCCTAAATCAGCAATGGGGGGAGTTTTTCATTTATTTTTTTTTTAATTTCTCCCCCCCCCCAATTGGCAATGGGGGGGGGGAGTTTTTCATTCATTTATTTATTTTTTAATTATCCTCCCTCTAAATCGACAATGGGGGAGGAGTAAGACACAAACCATCAATACTTTGTTCAAACAATAGTATTCAAGACAAAAATATATTACATTTGAATTTATTAATCCCATAAAAGTTTAATGACGTCTGTGTGATGAAGTGCCACATGGAGGTGGTTTTCTCCTTCTTGGCGGTTGAACTCTTAATTGTTGTTCATTCCGCTGCGAGATTCTTGCTCTTCCACGTGTCACCAATTGTGGCTCCTCCTCATTTGAATCATCTTCATCTTCATCAACATCTTCAACGACAACCTCATCATCAGTATGTTGCATACCAAAAATATTTGTAGACGGCATAGTAGGACGATAATATTGTTGAGGATCATATGCCGAGAATGGTGTAGTTGAACTAGTAGCAAACATTGTTGGTATTGGGTTTTGAGAACTTGATGAGAAATAATTGTTTGGGGAATCATAATTTGAAAACCCATATTGTTGTTGTTGTTGTTGGTATTGTTGTTGAGGAGTAACTGATGAAGTATGTCCTTGATAATGACTATCCACTGGAGTTTGTTGTGGAGAGTCAGTTTCCGGTATATCATAATGATGAGTAGGAGGAGCATCATCAATGTGGGTAGAGTATGCATTGGGGTATAGTTCAGCCAATGCTCTCATCATTTCACGTCCCGATGAGAAGACGTCACACAAAGATTGTGTGGGATTAATAAGTGAAGCTGGAGGACGACTCTGATCACAAATTCTTTTTGCAAAAGTGTACTGAAACGCATCAACTCATAACCTAGTAAATAAATACAAACATATTAATATCCATAATATATAAAAAAATTAAGATTAAAAAATATAAATATAACATACCCATTTCTACAACTTTGTCTTTGAGATCAGAATCACGGAATTCCTTATTGAAATTACTAGCTACATGACGAATACAATAAACTGATTGTGCACTAGACTATCCTGTCAACTCACTTCGCAGTGCAACTAATAAACGTGTCCCCCTATCTGATATGATACACATGTTTTCTTAAGGGGTAACATATGTCTGAAGATTGTAAAAAAACCATTCCCAAACTTCTTTTGTCTCTCCTTCAACAATGGCAAATGCAACTGGAAATACACGTCTGTTTCCATCTTGTGAACTTGCTATTAGCAATGTTCCAGTATATTTGCCAGTCAAAAGTGTACCATCCACTTGTAGGATTGGTTTACAATAACCAAACCCTTCAATACATGGTTTGAAAGCCCAAAATATTCTATCGAGAATGATTCGACTTGGGTCTTCCATGCCATCTACAACTTCGTGATGTGCTTGATATTTCATCCCGAACAAAAATATTGTAGAGCATTCATCCAACGTGGTAACTCATTATAAGACCCTTCCCAATCACCATAAATTTTGGCCATTACCATTTGTTTTGCAGTCCACGTCTTTCTATACATAACTGTATAACCAAAACGACTAACAACCTCCTTCACCAGTGCCTTAACTGGTATACTCGGATCTGCAGATACCAAATTAACAATAAGGTCTGCAATGAATGACGAATTTAATTTACTATGATCTTGAGAAACTACCATAAATACACAACTATGTGTTCCACTAATATTTCTAATCTCCCAATAATCGCGTTTAACGTTATAAGAAGCGCGAATTCGCCACTCACATCCTGCACCAAAATGTTTACATTTGGCAACGTATCTGTCCGGTCTAGACTCTACAACAATATATACAACAATATAATCAAACGAATTTTTTTATATGAAATTCTCTAATTGCATTTATTGTGGCTTCTTTAGATTCAAATTGCAAGCCGATAAACAAATCATTATCAACAACATTCGTTAAACCGGTTATGTGTCCAATATCACGACCAGCTTGAAAATTTGTGTTCAAGAAAAATGATGAGGGAGTAGTATATGTCATACTACGAGATGAACTACTACCAAACTGAACCTCTTCCTCATCACTGCATATTTCAATCTCCTCTTCATCACTAAAATCGCTAACAATATCTCTCACAATGGCCATCTACATTAAAAAATTAATAACATTAAAACATATAAACTTATAGAAATGAAATAAAATGGAGCAACTAAATAATATACTAACCTCTACAATAAAAGCTTACTCAAAGAAACTGAGTAACAAACTCCACTGTTTCAGAGAATTCAGAGAAATTGATGTGAAGATATAATTTACATACCACCACTCGGAGGTAAATATATAGACATTCAAAAACTCCTCCCCCATTGCCGATTTAGGGGGGAGAAATTAAGAAAAAATAAATAAATGAAAAAATCCTCCCCCATTGCCGATTTAGGGGGAGGATAATTAAAAATAAATAAATAAATGAAAAACTCCCCCCCCCCCCCCCTCTGCCTTGTCCCATTGCCCATTTAGGGGGGGGGGGGAGAAATTAAAAAAAAAATAAATGAAAAACTCCCCCCATTGCTGATTTAGGGGGGAGGAGAATAAAAAAATATTAAATAAATGAAAACTCCCCCCATTGCCGATTTAGGGGGGAGGCGAATAAAAAAAATATAATAATTGAAATCGGCAACCCTGTTGCCGATTTAGGAGAGAAGTACACCATTCTCATAATATTTTAAAAAGGTGCACCAAGACCGTAATTTCTCGGTCAAGGTGCACCAACTGATCAAATTTTCCGTTATCAAGGAGACCTAAACGGATTACACAAGGACCTAGTTGGAAGGAGATTATGTGATAAAGTAATTCTAGAATCTTCCCCATTATTCCTTTTTTTTATTTTCCTAATATTACTTTAATGAGTATTTGATCATCAGTACGATCCAATTATTTAGCATCTCTATTCTTAGCTTATATATTATATATTAGGAATTAGGAAATAATATGAATTATCCGCTTATTTCATTTTTTTCTTAAGTTTTTCTTTATATTCTTCCTTCCAGAATATAAATTAAATATCAGGCTAACATATTTTAGTGCTTTCATTCTCTTTTTAATACCTCCTAAAACCATCCAAAAAGATCCATGTGAATCTCTTGCTTAGGTTTTCATGGAGAAATTCAAGGAAAATCAGGAAAAGCAAGATTTCAGACGTGAAGCCATTTCTACTGCCATACACATTATCATTGAAAAACTTGTTGAAATTATGATTGGTCCCCATATTCCTTCATATCCATCTCATTTCTCACCTATTCATGATTCCTCACCATCTTCCTCTACAAAACACACCCCACCTTCATTTCACCCCTACCATCACCGTACCACCCAAACTCCTTCTCAAATATACCACATTTACCAAACACACCCTCACAACCTAGACCCCAAAATTACAACTTATTCCCTTTCATGTATCTAAACCATTAGACTGGCTTTTTCAAGTAGAATAACTTTTCCAAATATACCTAGTCCCACGAGATCAATGTATGTCTATGATCTATTTTTATATGCAAGGGGAAACCCTTAACTAGTTTAAATAGATGTTTCTATTATTTTCAACTTTATGATTGTATTTTGAATAACTTAGTAGAAGATAAGGTGAGGGACTCTACCTGTGCCATTGTTAAACCCTCACAGTTCATTCTAGGAGTAAGGATTCTCTCTATTAATGGAGAGGTAAGTACTACAAAAACCAAAGGAAAAAATAACACGGTAAGACTCTTTTATCCTTTTATATATAATGCAATAACACTTTTGCCATTGAAAATACATATAAAATCAAGTACTTGCCTCTCTATTAATGGAGAAGATCCTTGTTCTCATTCTAGATACACCACTCTTCGAACCTATCACCCCTAATCTACCTAATCCAGCCATGCCTGCTACCCAACCTATTATTCCCATTCATCATTTGTCCACTGCACAAATGAAAAAATGATGTGCGCAAGGCCTTTGTTGTAATTGTGATGAAAACTTCTATGTTGGGCACATATGCCAACTAAAAAATTCACACTATTGCTGGAAGATGACCCTCATTTTTCCATTGATGCTGAGTTAAATTTTGTGGACTATACTAGCGGGGAGACTGAAAAACCATTACTGAGCTGCTTGCTGGAGAACACACCCACTTTAATATTTTTGACTAAACCCATGGTGGCCATTTATCACCTAAGATTGTCAATTTTTTTGGCACCATCTGTGGTAATCTAGTTATAGTACTAATAGACACGAGTAGTTCCCATAACATATTACAACCCCACATTGCCAACTATTTACACTTACCCGTATCCCAAGGCCCCCAATTTCCTATTAAGGTGAGGAATGAAGCTCATATTTACAGAACCAAGAGTTCCTTATTCCATTATACTTGTTACCCATTAAGGGAATGTTATTTTGGACATTGAGTGATTGTGAACATTAGGACCAATTTTTGTGTAACTTCCATGCAATTTACTATTGAGAATCCATTATTGAACTAACGGGGGAATCCTCCTTCCACACTCTGCTCTACATCAATTTCCTAGACTTTTACAAACTAATACCATATCAACTAGAGGTTATGTCTGAATTATAGAGCATTGAACTCCATCAATTGATGAGCTACTCGGCGAGCTAGGTAGTGCAACAATTTTCTCCATAATTGACTTGCGTTCTAGTTACCACAAAATTCGAGTAAATCCAATGAATACACACAAGACTATTTTCCATAATTTTGATGGCCATTACAAATTTATGGTTATGTCTTTTGGCCTCACTAATGTCTCCTCAACCTTCCAAGCGGCCATGAATGATTTGCTCAAAACTCATCTGCCCGATTTGTCATAGTATTTTTTTGATGATTTCCTCATTTGTAGTGTCAATTTAGCTGATCATTTAATTCATCTACAGACAATGTTAGGAATATTAGCTTCTAACCAATTTTATGATACATTATCTAAGTGTAACTTTGGTGTTACCTAAGTGAGCTACTTGGGGCATACCATCTCACCAGCCAGTGTACAACCATACTCATACAAAATTCATGCCACCACCATGTTCCCACACGATATTCCAAGTTTTTTGGGTCATACTGAATTTTATTGCTAGTTTGTAAAGGATTATGTAGCACTTCCCATCTTCAATTTTTGTATATGTTAGAGAAAAATCTTGATTTACTTCTTTAGATTTATCTGAAAATAAATGACTTTTTTAGATATGTAGATCCTGATGATTTGCCATAGGGATGTGTCTTTTAAACTATTCAAAACATTGTTACGTATACCTTATGTATGACACGGGAAACAAACCATATTTACCATCCTTCTCCATCCAGACATGTCATGAAATGAGATTTACCATCCCTAATTTAGATAAATCTATCATCGGTGCCTGAGTAATATTAGGATATCATTGCATTACGATGACCTTATGTTATGAAGACGACTAATCTTCATTGCATACCTATAAAAGGGCTTACAACCCTAGGGATAAGTTTTTCATAAAAAATAATTAAGGTTAACTTATGGTTATACCATTTAATTCCAAGCTAAAGCTAATCTGCACAAATAACATACCCTTCGATGGATCCAAATTCCATATGGATGATTATTTTCTCAAATCAACAAGTATGAGGTTGTACCAATTAATTTCAAGCTATAGTCAAAAGGACACAAAGACTTGGTGATAAGTTTTTGTTTCACCCTTAGCAAGCATGGAAATATACTATGCAGTTTGGAGTATGCCTTAACATTACAATAGATACATAATCTAGCATGATATTTAGATATATTGTAACTAAGACTATATTACCCCTAAGATAAGGCCTGTCACCCTGAAGGGGCATGCATTTTGCATTATCACATACTTCATTCATACATATATTAACTCAAAAGAAAAAAACATATTAAAAAACTTCATTCATGCATGCATAGATTTAAAAATGAAAATACAATATCCATACATTCTTTTACTTATTTATCCATTCATTCATGCATATATATATATATATATATATATATCATACATTTTTTACTTATTTATATGTTCATTCATGCATACATGCATTCAAAATAAATAAAAATGTCATTCAAGTATTCATTCACTAGTGCATTCAGAAAAATATAATTCAAGCATCCATTGACAAATTCATTCATGTAAAAAGAAATCATCATTGGATGATGCACTCATTCATTCAAAATGAGAAAAATAAATAATCATTCATTGGTTTAGGCAATTATTCATGTACATGATCATGTAACAAGGAAAAAATATATCATGCATGCATACACCGATATATTCATTCATACATTCATCAAAAATAAAAATAAATCATTTAAACATTATATTTCATGCATTCTAATATGTTATCTCACCATATCATATAATTAATTAATGTAAATATCCTCAATCATTATTTTAAAAGCAAAAAAATAAACCATTTCATATCATATCATGTGCATTTAAGTTTTCATTTTTCAAGTAGTCACATACATTCGAGAAAAAATAAATTGCATACACTCCTTAGCTGCATATCATGCATCCTCATGTATCATATGCATAAATTTTAAATTTTCATTTCCTTCGTACATCCAAAATAAATCAAACACATTTTTAAATATTATATGCTTAAGATTAGCATTACTTGCATTTCATCTATCATTTGAATTTTAGGTTGCATTTTAATCCAAGTAGCATGAAATAAAAATATATATTTGTTGGGATTGTTTGAAATATATTATTATATGAAGTCCCACATTGCCTAGTATTAGAATAGAGTAGAATATCAATGTTATATATTGGACTGAAGTCCCTTGTTATAATGTGTACCAGATATAAGCATCAAATAGAAACACCCCATGGGTAGGTGGGCTCATGGGTGTGCTAGGGTTTGTAATCCTATTCTCTAATAATATCTTGGTAGCCGCTCAGCGCTCCCGGGGACATAGGCACAATTGGCCGAACCCCGTTAACAAATTCTCTTGTTTCTTCTCTTCTATTTATTCTATGCCTTTATTTGATTGTTTGTGGCCTCATGCGTAAAAAACATTTGTTCTACATATGTTTCATGAACTCATTTCTAAGAGCACTCATTAGTTAAGGATTTATTTTAAGAGCATTATAATTGGACTCGATTGAAAACAATCAAGATTAAAGCTGAAGAAATTCAATAAAGAGGGAGATCCTCGATTTGTGATTGAGACGAATGGGCTAAACCCATCACACACGAAAATGCAATGTCTCTTACCCCAGTTGGTCCAAGTACCATGTTAAAAATTCTCCTCTCTCGAAGACCTTGGTCAAAGTTAAATTTTCATACTCTCACCTATGTTTCATTTTTCGTGATCGTGCAAATTTACCACCCCTCACTATATTCTAGCAATCATGTTTATCCAAAAAAACAAAAAAAAATACTTAAATAAAATTAATGCATGCATTAATATGAGATATTTGATTGAAGAAAATAATATGGAGGATGATGCAAATACATAACCGAAAGTGATTACATCTTCACACTGATTTTGCTTATGATACAAGGTTTCTTTGACATTCCCAAACACTAAAAAGATATTCCTAGACACTCCATTTGAGCCTAGACATCATGAAATGAGTTTTTTCGAATTACCCTCAATATGGCAATAGCCTAGAGAGGGTAGTTTTTCAATACTTTTCCTTCACATTCAATTATTAAAGAAATATATTCATTCATACACCATTGATCAAAAGATATGAGAGTGCAAATAATGTTACTAGCTCAAAATGCAAAATATAAAAAGCTCGTTGATATTACTCAATAAATATCTCATGCAAAAGTTAGGGCAAATAAAAGTTCATTATAAAGTAAAACAAAAGAAACCATTTATGAAAAATTATCGCATTAATCTTATGCTATTCTTATTGCAACCTGGAAAATCCTCTTGATTGTTAATTGTCATGCTAGAAAACTGTGGAAAATAATATAAAGAAGAAAGGTGAATGATGGGTAAGGGAAGTGCATATTCTTAGTCTTAAATCCCTTTCTCTTGAAAACCCTTAGCCAAGCTATGATACAAGCTTGAAAGGACCTTGTTGAAGACTGATTTTCATAAGATGTATATCAGTATAGAACGCTAACTTCGCTAATCTCATAAAATTTTGATAAAAATATCTCATCTTTAATGGATAGGATTAAAATTCATTCTCTCTCATTACCATATTACCACCATCACCAACACCAATACAAGCCCAAACACAAATTAAATTATATGATCATCACCATCACCACTCGTAGGCTAAACATTTATGAAATTTGCATGACCATTATTTTGTTATTTCTTTTTAAAGAGTTATGTATACAAAAAAGAACACTATAGAAAGTCACCATCACCACTCGTAGGAAAAATGAAAGTCTCTCAGTCGGGGGCAGTTCTTGAGATAATTCATGGTCTAAGGCCTTCCAGGCTAATTCTACTAGAGTAATTTGAAGAGAACAATGACTGCCAGTGTCTGATACTGGGGCATTTTTTGAGTTTATCCCATTTCTAGTGAAATGTTACAAGAAAACCCAAACTGAGGCAGTTTTTGGGTTGATCAGTTTTCAAGTAAAATTACAAGAAACCCATAAAGAAGTTTCTTTTCATGTCTCTATAAGTTGATCCAATCATAAAAGAAGAAAATCCTTCAACAAGACCATTCAAGATATTAGATTATGAAGTCTCTTCAAGAATAACTTCAACAATAACTTATTGTTCAAGGCTTTTGCTTCCTATGAAGTCAAATCACCACATCTAAGGGTGTTTACAAAAAAAAAAAACAAAACATGAACTAAAAATAAGAAAAAAAGAGTGTTAGGTTGAAAACTCACATGTTCAACCTAGGGGAAGAAAAGCATTTCTAAGTCAAAAAACCTAAAAAAGCAGTCGAGGATCATAATAAAATGAGAGACTTCTCAATAGGTATCTACACAAGGTATCCTAGGCAAATATTATGGAAAATTAAGTGAACACCACAAGATGAAGATTATTATTTTTCATCATCAAGGACACAAACTATGCCAACCTTTTGGAGAATTTGAGTTATAGCCTAGCTAAAGATGAGAGTAGGTACACTTGGGAAATTTTTATTGTTACAAAAGCATCAACTATTTGAAAATAATTTCCCAGTCAGCCTACACTAGAGAAAAATAGTTGGGTTCAGTCATTCTCCTCATGATGATACTAGTGCAGGTTGTATGTATCACCTTAAAAAGAAAATGTGTTTTCATGTAAACTAGAGGAGCTTTTGATTCCATTCCTCTCAGAATCTCAAAATGGAAGTTCACAGTCAACAAAGGTTGTTTCAATCGAGTCTACAAATATTGATGAACTCTATGCCATCCCCAATAGAAAAGAAAATCACAAGTGGTATAGTAGAGAACTTGTGTAGGGGTCTTGCCCCTCATTCTATTACATTCAAATAAACATCAACCATATCTCATTTACATACATCATAAGCATCACTCTACATCAACATACCAATATATATAGTCACATTAATCATTTTACAACAACATTGGCATGAACGTCATGCATCACATACTCCAAACAATTATACCATGACACCATTCACTCGATTTATGTAGAAATCTCACTTTCTAGGATCATGTGCATGATATGCTTTAAGTTGTGTTTGACAGGTCCGCATGCCTAATGCGCTTCAAATCATTCTTTCTAGGACCTCGTGCCTGACATGCTTCAAAACCATTCTCTCTAGGACAACGTGTTTCACGTGTTCCAAAATCATTCTTTACAAGACCTCGTTCCTGACATATTTCAAAACCTTGGTTTCTAGGACCCCATGTCTGACATGCTTCAAAGTCATACATCCAAGGACCTCGTGCTTGGTGTGTTTCAAATCTTACTCTCTGGGACCTAGTGTATAACGTGTTTCAAAAGTATACTTTCAGGACTTTGTTCCTAACGTGCCTCAAAATATAAACTTTTTGGGTCTTGTATCTTAATGTGTAATCTAAATTTTTTGGGTTCTTTACCTCAACGAGAAAACTAAGTTTTGAGGTTATGTACCTCGTCGTACAATTTAAGCTTTATGAGTCCTATACCGCGATAAGCATTTACAAAAAGCTAATTGGGTCTTGTACCTCGACGGGTAGTTTAAGCTTTTCAGGTCGTGTACCTCGACTAACATTTACACAAAACTTTTTGGGTCATATACCCTGACATGCAATTTAAGCTTTGCAGGTTTTGTAACTTGATGTGTTATTTTGGCTTTCCAAGTCATGTACCACGATATGCAATTGAAAGTTTGTAGGTCTTGTATCTCAACGTGCAATTTAAGCTTTCTAGGTCCACCACCCTGATGTGATATTTAAGCTTGACAAGTTTTGTACCTTGATGTGTGATTTATGACTGTGGGTCATGTACCCTTGATGTATGCGCAACCAAGTTCTGGCAGGTTATTGACTTGCATTCTTGGTTGTATCTTGTTGTTCCCTAGTTGCGGTAGTACACTGACCTACGATCTTGGTTCTACCCTCTTTTCCCCAAGTTCTGATAGTACACCGACCAACATTCTTGGTTTAATCATTTTGTTCCCAAGTTCCGGCAATACACAAACATGTGTACTTGGTTTTATCTTCTTTTTCCCATTTCAGCAATACACCGACATGCGTACTTACTTTTATAATTTTGGTCTCGAGTTCCGACATTACACTAACCTATGTTCTTGGTTTTATCTTCTTGTTCCCAAGTTCAAGTAATACACTGACCTGCATTCTTGATTTTATCTTCTTGTTCCCAAGTTTTGGTAGGACACCGACCTACACTCTTCGTTTTATTTTCTTGTTCACATGTTCTGGTAGTGGTCTGATCTATGTTCTTGGTTTTATCTTCATATTCTCAAGTTCTAGTAGTACACCAACTAGCATTATTGGTTTATTGTTATCTTATTTCCCAAGTTCTTGCACTAGACCTAACTACATTCATGGTTTTATCTTTATGTTCCCAAGTTTCGGCAATACACTGACTTGAGTTCTTGCTTTACCTCCACTTTCTATCACACCTCGTCTCAATAAACTAAAAAATTTGAATAACAACCAAGCTCTAAAGAGACAATAGACACTTTCAGGCGACAAGACATTACAAGGTAAGTTCTTCCATCCTTGAAAATATTAGCGTTCATTTCTTTACTAGTACTTATCATGAGAGCTCACAAAGTTTGGTTTGTGTGATATCTGATAAGAAAGTAAATAGAGGCAGTTTGTGAAGAAGATCTTGCTCCTGACCTTGGCGTAGTTTTGATGATGACACCTAAATCACAAAAGGAAATGAAAGAAATAAGACCATGAAGACAAGATTATCAAGCTTAGCTTCAAGGAATATTCATAGACTAAGTCTTCTTAGATACTTCTATCATTATAACTCAAAGTATTGTTAGTAATAATGGTCAAAGAAAGTTAAAAGTATTTTTTGAAAAGAATTGAAAACTCTTAGAAATTTTTTTTATGTCAAGTAATGGGTTACTTGATCAGAGGAACATGTTACAAGTACTATATGACAGTTGATAACAAGTTACTAAGATTACGTAACAACTTACCTGACTAAGAAAACAGTTTTAAAAATTAATTGTCATAGTGTAACCGATTACCCAAATATGGTAACCGATTGTTTTGAAGAACAAAATCTATTGGTAATCGATTACATCTGTGATGTAACTGATTACACTGTACTGTTAAACCAAATTTTCAAAATTGAAATGAAATGTTTTCATTCAAACTCAATGGCTTTCACTCCAATCGTGATGGAAGGATACCATGGCTAATTGGAAGCATATTTAAAGGCGTTGGTGTTGGGATATAATGTATGCCCAAGAACCAATTTGTCATGTTTATAATAATAAAGTTATATGTATTATTATCTTAATATCATATTCATTATTTATCAAAATAATTAATATGAAAGATCCCTGATTAAAATTAGAGATTTATTATTATAACAGGGATTATAATAATGAGAAATAAATCTTTTATAATTTTAATCCAAATCGTTCTTGATCATAGGATTATTGAGCTTATAATACTATTAATCCGGATAGATTAATATATGTGTAATGGTCTTTATTAGATAATGATTAATATATCTCATTTATTAAATAACACATATAAATGGTGCATATAGAGATATGACCATTGAACTGACTCAAAGGAGAATTCCTAATGGTT
>NC_032012.1:12660534-12683853 GCF_001865875.1 Lupinus angustifolius
GAATTCATGAGTGATTAATTGGCATTAAATGGATTCATGAAATTTTGATTTTATGATAAATTAATGTGTGATTAATTGACACTAAATTGTTTGAGAGAGATTTTGGTTTTATATAAACCAAACCTCACGTGTGATTTAAAACACACACAAAGAAAAAAAGTTTGTATCCTAATTTTTGGGTTGTTTGAAATATAGTAGTTTTGAGTTGATTTTTTTTCACGAATCAAGTGTTGATACAACAAAGATTGGTCTCGGTGTGGATACGCGTGTAGGACCTTCATACTTTTGAAGGATAATTTTCGAAAGCCATCGCAGTCTTTTGAGGTAATTTTACAAACCGTTTTGACTTAACTATTATAGTGTATGCATATTTTAACACAAATAGATCCATAATTTTCCGCAGTGTATGTTATGAACATGCATATTAACCTTCAGTTGGAACATCCAGTTGAAGATACACAAGACACGAAAACATTGTGAGAAATTTCATAACTTTTGTAAACAATTCTTGGCACTTTCATTCAACTTTTTGTTCTAAATTTTCAGAAGTTGTTAAAGTGAAAGTTCTTGAAGTTTTCATTAAACACTTTTCAAGAGCATTTGTATACTAAGTATATTAACAGTCAAAGGATTGCAAGTTATAGCATTGTCATATCTTGTAAAGACAATCCAGTGTAAACTTGTCAAAGGATTGCAAGTTATATTATTGATCTCATTGTAAACTTGTCATCACAAGAGCATGGTGGGAAGGGGAAGAGTTTACTTGGAAAGGTTGATTTCCATGGGTGAGATATTTGTGAGTGTGTAAGGTACATGGGTCTCGGGGAGAGAAATTGTAATTGCAACTCAAAGTATCTATTGGAAAAATCTCTTGTGCAGCAAGAGCATTAAATGTAACATTCGGTGGACAAGAAGGTGAACCAGTATAAAAATCTTTGTGTACTCTTCTTCTACCCTCGTCTTGTGTTTACATTTTGAGTTTAACTTGGTTAAATTTCTGCAATATTATTTCGCTGCTTTAACATTTTGATACGCAAAAAAATTGACCATTTCTCCCATCAACTAATTCACCCCATCTTAGTTGTCATCTTTGTTTAACATTTGGTATCAGAGCTTGTTTGGGTGATGTAACGCCCCAAAAACTTCTCCAACAATATTGCCCAAAAATGGGTAATTTTTTTTTTGTAATGTAAAACTTCTTCATTTACATTTGACTAGTTTTCGGGACATCACGTTAAGTAACCTAAATTGCGGAAAAGACAACAATCATTACCTTATGGTAACTACAAGTCACTTAATATATTGTGGAATAATTCTTTATTGAAATATGGAAATTTTTATACAAAATCAAAGCGGAATAAATCCTTGTCTAAACTGAAAATATACACAATAGACTGATTTATTCAAAGCATCAAAAGTACCATACACAGATACCCACCTCAAGGGCAACTAGAAATGGAACTGACTACTAGTGACTAGCTCCGGTGTTAGCGGGTGTACTAGGACACTCACTGGGGTCCTCCTTCATCTCAGAATCGGAGAAGAGATCCACCACCTCAATGGAGTCCTCTATACAGACTAACTCAACACAGTCTTCCTCTTCAGCTTCCAGCTCCTCCTCTTCAGCCTCCATCTCCTCTTCTGGTTTATTGGATACACCCTGCGACTTACTTCCCGCTCCCGCATATGCCTGAAGATCGGACATCGTCCATCGAGCAGCTCTCCTTCCTGGTGGGGAATTGAGCACGTCGTCCCAACTCCGTCTCCTAGTAGATGATCCCGCAGTAGTGGGTTGTGAGGAATCACAAACTGAATGGATGGTGCAACATGTGCAAATTTCCGAGCAGGTAAAGTGATAGAAGCCTCCAAGTCCGCATGATGTGAAGGGAAGCACATCGTAGAGCCATCACAAACCACGTCTAGCTCTAAGGAACAAGGGCCTGTGTAGGTGTATCGATGTCCGTCACTGCTCCATGTCCCCTCCTGGGACATCGAGAATCAGTAGCTCCGAATCCTTACGGTACGGTCCGTCTGAACGAGAACGCGAACCAAAGACAAGCATAAAGAAGGAAAAGAAAACGGAGTAAGACATCTAATGAATATTATTCATTGACGACGTGGAATTACACGGAATATCACATCCAGGCAGGATTGCATAATATACACAATATATAATTCATACATAAATGCACAATGATGAATGATGTTATAACTCAGATCATGAGGATCAATATCTACGATCTCAATGTATTAATGTTATGCTTATTTCAACCATCCTTACACCAATATCCTCCCAATATACTATTCAGAAATAACCGAGTGTACATGTCCCAAAACAAGTCGATTTGAACGTACCAAAAATAAATTAGTCATCGCAAGGATATATGATCGATCGCTTCCAAAGAACTATCCATTTCAGGATGGTGTCGTATCAAACACTTTCTGGGCATCCCTCTCATTGATCTTGATTGTAAAGAGGGATTGTTAGAGATCGTCTAGTTTGCGTTGTAAGAACTGTCTGATCCAACACAATACCTCATCCAGGAATACAAAGGACTCGTCTCACCTAGACTCTCCCTCAAGACTTTGCTAACGAATCACCGCCATCGTCGTCCCTCTCAACATCGTGGGGCTCATTTGTCTCCGTAAATTTCCTCTCCACTACTTCATTATTCATAATGAGTATGCACACTAGCTGAGGTTAGCCGCTTAAATCTTTTAATCATTCTTTTATATCGATCAGACCATCCTAAGATATCTCCTAAAGTAATGCTCTTATGGGATCCGATCTTTCGTTATCACGTAATAGAGGAATAACATCCCTACCACTACGAACCATCGTTGAATTACCCTAGACGACCACATGGCCAAGCCTCTTATGGTCAGACGACCTCACTACATGATATCATGTAGTCCTTTTCAGGTATGACCTTGCTCACGATATCATCGTCGGGATCCTTGCCCACATAAGGCGCAAGAACTAAAGTAACAGCATAAGTTTGTTTGTTTGAGCATCGGGCTCTTCGATCGATCCACGATCTCACCCAATTATTAAATATACTTCTCACCCAAGCTAGGGTTATTCTTTAAGCAATCAACCAATCAGAAGCAATCAAAACATTGCATGTCTCTTGCTCAAGCGAGAGACTGTCGCTCAAGCGATAATTTCATCAAAATAGACTCAACTTCCTGCATGGCTCTCGCTCAAGCGAGGGGACTGTCTCTGAAGCAAAAAATCCACCAAAAACTGGTCAAAATCACCCTTTAGATCTCGCTGAAGCGAGGGACGATTGCTCGGGCGACCAGAACTTCCCAGAACAGGCGAAACGCCTGTCTGGCCCTCGCCCATGCGAGGCTGGCTCGCCTAGGCAACAATTGGGGGCTCTAGCTATTGTTTCTCCCTCGCCCAAGTGAGGGAACGTCACCTAGGTGAGGGGATCAGTAACCTAGACTACTTCCTCGCTCTTTTGGTCTACCAGGTCAAAAATATCCGTTGTTTTCAATCCCTACGCATTTTAGTTTCTCGAGTGGTGTTCCTTCATGGATAACTACCTCAATACTTCATATTTTAATCTATCCTAGCTCATACATCTTAATAAATCATCCATACTTAATCTAGGCACACAATCATTTGGTTAAGTACGAGTTTCTAAAAAAAATTATAACTGCGAACTTTTGAGGTAGTTGGGAGATCCGAGTGTCATATTTGTACACCATTATGTCACGATGTATTTTTCCTCACCTTGGGTTGTAGCACGGTGGATCTCCTTTACGTGAATGCATAGGTTGTTCGACTTTGAACACCTCGAAACTAAACAGAAAAATCAAAACAGCCCCATGAACAACAATATTTCATGGTTTCAAAACAACAATTTCTAAATTCACGAAAACCCATTTTTCGAGTTCTTGAGTAAAACAAGATTTAGGAAGATTATTAGAAATTTTTTAGGTTGAAACCGTTCGGAACATGCATATAAACATCATACTAAAATCTTGTAAACAACTAACAGTTAGATTTCAAGAGATGAAGAACCAAAACTAAGAACTTACCTTGAAGTTCTTGAGAAAATATGAATGGAGAAGAAAGAAATGAAATTCCAAGAGTTCTCCTAGTGAGAGGGACTATTTTAAGGTAAGGAATCTGGTTTATGGAGGGCAAACAAAATGTTTTCAAATAATAATGGTGTGATGGGTAGATGAAGGGTTTAAGGGGTTTTGTGTAATAGATGAGTATTTTTGCTTGCTTGACAAGAAATATTCACTCGTGAAAGTGAAGTGACCTCTCCGGTGAAACATTCGCAATTAAATCACGTCCGAGTATTTTCAGATAATACTCAGCTGGATATTTATAATCTTCCGATTTCGGTTTACGGTTAGAATTTCAAACATAGAATTAGGAGTGAAAACTATTAAAAAATACTTCATGAACAAACTTGATGTCTATCTTGACTCGAAATAATATTTCAAAGCCAATGGCACAATTGGAATTTGATTTCGAGCTACAGAACTCAAAAACACGTTATTGGACCGAATATGGTCCCAATAGCTGTGAAAAAACTTTCTATTACAGAAAATTATGAATATTTACCAAAACATAGGAATTCCTAAAATAAGACTAACACTCGACTACAACTTAGTCTGAATCATTACTGATTAATTTCTAAAATTAATTTTTGTTAAAATAAATAATTAATAAAATACATCGAATTTTCAGAGTGTTATAGGTAAGTTACTCCCAAAGATTCTAACACTTCTGATGGCCTCTAAGTCTTTTCTAGCATAAGGTTCTGATATTAATAGACCTCCAATTTTTCTTGGAGAACATTATGCATTCTTTAAAATTAGAATGAGAATCTTCATAGAATCCCTAAACTTAAATATATGAGGCTCGATATAATAAATTTTATTCATACCAAGCATTGTTGTTAATGGGGTTAAACATCCAAAACCAAAATATTCATGGACCATTAAAGAGAAAAATAGAGTCCAATATAATCTTAAACCCAAAAAACATTCTTATGTCAGTTCTCGGAGAAAAAGAATTCATTAGAGTGACAAGTTGAAAATCTTAAAAAGAAATTTAGGACACTCTAGAAAGGATACATGGTACAAAAGAAGTAAAAAGGTCTACAACAAACAATGAAGCATCAACGTTAGAGCAAGACTCCACATGCTCTATATGGTGAGTCTTGTATTTATCCCCTATGCCATCAGGTTTCAGTTTCTTTTTCAATATCCACTTACAGCCAATGGGTTTGCAACCAGGAGGCAAGTCAGCTAAATACCAGGTCTTGTTAGACTCTAGAGAATCTATCTCATCATTTATGGCATATTGCCATAACTCAACATCCAAAGAAGGCAAAGCTTCTTGGAGTGTTGATGGATCCTCTTCCAATGTATAGGCCATATAATCAGGTCCATATTCTCTAGCAGTCCTTGCTCTCTTACTTCTTCTAGGTTATATTTCTAACCCATCATTATTATCATTATTATTAATTACAAGTATGTGACTATTTGTTGTGCCCCCACTATTCCTCAATTTAAAAGGGAATTTCATTTCATTGAAGACTATATCGTTAGACTCAATGATCACTTTTGCGTTAAGGTCATAAAACATGTACGCCCTGCTGTTTATAGCATATCCGATGAATATACATTCATAGGCTCTACTTACGAGTTTACCTTTGTTAGGGTTTAGTATCCGGACATAAGCCAGACAATCCCAAGTTCTCAAATAAGACAAGTTTGGTTGTCTATTCTTAATAATTTCATATGGGGAAATTTTCTTTAAGCCTTGAGGACTCTATTTAGCATATAGCATACAGTTAATAGAATTTCACTCCACCAAGAGAGTGTTGCACCAGAACTTAACATAATAGCTACAACTAATTCAGTTAAAGTTTTATTCTTTCTTTCAACTTGACTATTCATTTCAAGTGAATATGGTGCAGTTGTTTCATGAATAATATTATTTAATTTATAAAAAATCATTAAACATGTTAGAGCATACTCAGTGCCTTTATCGCTTCTTAGTTTCTTTATTTTCTTATTAAGTTGATTTTCAAATTTAGTTACATATAACTTAAATATGTCAAGTGCTTTACTATTATTTTTCATATGATATACTTAAGTAAAATCAGAGCAATAATCAATAAAAGTGATAAAGTAACATTTACAATTTCTAGTTAACATTCCACTAATTCACATATATATGAGTGTATTAAATCTAAAGGCTCAGACTCTCGCATTACTGATTTATGAGGTTATATGAAATTTTCGCTTGACTGCATGATTCACAAATTTAAAATTTAGTTTTAGATAACTTTGGAATTAAACCTAAGCTACTCAAATTTGAAATTGCACGTTTATTAATATGACAATGTCTAGAATGCCAAATATTAAAATCACACATGTAAACAAAATCATAAATTTTATTAATAGAAACGTCAACACTTAATTTAAACATGCCATCAGTGTCATACCCTTTCCCAAAAAATACCCCATTCTTAGTAAGAGTATATAAGTCTGCTCCTATGGTCTGGGTAAAATCAGCCTTATTATGAACAAAACTAGAAACCAGATTCTTCCTCATCTCTAGAGTGTGCATCAT
Organism: Lupinus angustifolius; assembly: GCF_001865875.1. Taxonomy (NCBI): domain Eukaryota; kingdom Viridiplantae; phylum Streptophyta; class Magnoliopsida; order Fabales; family Fabaceae; genus Lupinus; species Lupinus angustifolius. Next base: position 12,667,145 of record NC_032012.1, read on the forward strand.
ATTTTTGAGAATCAGAGTCTTCCCATATGTAAACTTCAGGTTCACATGACCAGTTCCAACAACAACAGTGGTATGGGAGTCACCCAACAACACCTTCTTATCGTCAGCATTTGTGTATGTTTTGAACATAGCACGGTCATAGCAGACATGGCGAGATGCGCCACTATATACCCACCACCCATAAGTTCCTCCAACCATAGTGACCTCAGATAATATTGCCACAAATGACTCATCAATCATGTTGGCATGTCGAGGACGACCCATAGGTTTATTTTTGCACTTGAGTGCCATATGACCTGACTTCCCACACTTGAAGCAAATGAACAGGTTGCCAGAGTCATTCTTAGTAGGTGGCTTAGCATATTGGACCTTTTGAGAGTTCCAATTCTTATTGCAACTGATGCTCTTAGCCTTATTGTCATTGTGGTTATGATTCTTGATGTTAGTGTTAGAAGGCTTCAGAACCGCACTTGAGAATTTCTTCTTAGTGCTATTGTTGGAGACAATCATCACCTCTTCTCTCTGATCTTACTTACGAGCCTCTTCTTCAATATAAAGACGAGTGATCAGAGATTCCAGAGAGATTTCTTTGGTCTTATGCCTTAGAAGGTTTTTGAAATCCTTATAGCTAGGAGGCAGTTTGTCAATTATGTCAGCCACTTGGAATTGCTCATCTAGAGACATACCCTCAGAAATGATCTCATGAGCAATTTTATGTATCTCATGGGACTAAGACTCTACTGATTTATCATCACTCATTTGATACTTGAGGTAGCGTCTAACAACATACTTTTTGGTCCCAGCTTCCTCAGTATCATATTTCTTTTTAAGTGCATAGCAAATTAATTTGGCAGACTTATATGAGCTATAGTAATCATAGAGATCATGAGACAACCCATTCAAAATGAAGTTCTTACATAAGTAATCACTTTGATTCCAAAGAGCTATTTCAATAGCCAGTTTATGCCCTTCCTCTTTTTCATCCTCATCCGACACAATTGGGATGTCGATTTTCAGAACGTGTGCAACCTTTCTCATAGTGAGGAAAAATGTCATCTTATGTTGTCAACGTTTGAAATTTATCCCGTCAAACCAAAATGGCTTGTTCAGGTCATAGTTGTTCAGTCCAGTAATATTATCTACGATTGCCATTATAGTAGAAACGTCTTAAAATTGTTGTTACCATAGCTCGCCACAATTCTAAATGGGTGTGAAGACATATAATTTAAATTTCATATGTCAAGACACATAAAAGGGTGTAAAGACACAACCTGAATGAAAATTAAAACAATGAGGACAAAGTTTAATGAACAGTTATTAAGAAAGTTATACCGATTAGATGAAGACTACACGGACATTTTTGAAACCAATATAGAATGTGATTAAATCCTCATAAGTCATACCTTGTGGGAGTGTAAAAAGATCTTAATGAGAATGGTTAACTGGACACAACTAGATAGAAATACCAGCATATCACTCAACACATGTCAAATAGTCATAACTAACAAAGTTTTTCAAGAGGATTCAAATTTTCATTGTCACTTTATAATGAAAGAGGAAAGAAACATTTATCAAATAAATGAGCCTCTAGACATATAAATTTTTTTAAAGTTTGAAGGATAAAACAAAATGGTCAAGTGAGTTATTAATTCAAGATCACCACCTACATTCTAAAATAGGATGTGATAGAAGAAAAGTTGATAGATTATACACTCAATTTGAGACATAGAGACAACATACCTAATTATAAATATAGATTCCATTATCAATGATAATTGAAAATTCATAATGTTGGTGCAGCGGAAACGATCGTTGCGCAATGTTGGTGACAAGCAATCAAATAAAGTGCATAGAATAAATACAAGAGAAGAAACAAGTGAATTTGATAACAAGGTTCGACCAATTAGGCCTACGTTCTTGGGAACATTGAGCGGTAACCAAGATATTATTAGAGAATAATGATTACAAACTCTAGCACACCCATGGGCCCACTTGCCCATGTGGTGTTTATATTTGGTGCACATTATAACAAGGGACATGAGTCTAATATATAACATTGATATTATATTCTATTCTAATTCTAGGCAATGTGAGACTTCATATAATATCATATTTCAAACATCCCCAACAATCTCCACCTTGATTCCAATAGACGAACATCTCGCTCCGTAGGAAATCTACACAAGAATCTCCACCTTTGAGAATATATGACTCCATCTTGCTCAATGTCTAATTCTCTTTAACAACTCCTCCACATATAAGTCTGCTCCCCAACAACATAAATTTTCTGAGTATCCTTAACGATGTTACGAAGAGCCTAACTCTCCAAACTTGTAGTGTAGTTTCCCATACCACCATCAAATGGAACCCGCCACCTATTGCTAGGAAGTGTTCCGATATATGGAACCTCTACACCAAAGTTCACCAATAACCGCCTTCTTCAATAATCAGCTAGCTGAACAATGGAGCTTCCTTGAAAATCCTTAGCTTCTACCACCATTGTCTACTCCGACAATCATAGTTCAAAAGAACTAGCAAACTTCATCATAAGGAGTATATCCACAACACACCTTGCGTCAATGTCAACCAATACCCATTCCACACCTTTGCATCCTAGCCAATGTCAATGTCACACCTAACATCTCTACCAGTGCATATTGTGAATACCCATTTTGTCCATTCCAGAAAAAACATAAAACCCTTCTTCAAAATAATTTTCACAAAAAATAAATACTTAGATTTTTTGAAATTTTTTTAAATAAATAATGGGCTTGTAGAAACCCAGTTCTTCTTTTTCCTAAAATTGCAAAATTAATCAAGTGTTTTTATTATTATTTTTTTAGAATTTATATTATAAAAATAAATAAAATATAATTAAAAATATATTTTTATTAAATTTGAATTTATAAAAAATAGGCAAATAAATAAATGAGATATTCTAAATATCCCATTTAAATGTCAAAGAAACAATAAAATAATTTTTTTTTGAAAATATATTTTTTAAATAATTAAAACATATTCAAAAATATTTTTTATTATTTTTCTAGAATTTAAAAAAATTAATAATAAAAAACAATTAGAATGGTATTTAATTAGATTTTCAGAAATAATAAAAAAACACCAAGTCAAATCTGACTTGGTGGGTAGTTTAGATCCCACAAAATTTGGAATAATGGGTTAACAAATTAAAAATTAGTTTAGTAAGATTTTAGAGGATTAAGTTAGATTAGGTTTTTTTTATAAATAGGTGATTTTTATAAATAGGTTATTAAAAATCAGTTTAGCAAGATTTCAGAGGATTAAGTTAGATTAGGTTTTTTTATAAGACAAGTAAAGAAGATTTAAGCAGAGAACAGCATGCAAAGATGGATTTTTATCCTGGTTCGTTTGTGGTCCATTGCAAACTACATTCAGGCTTCCCCTTCTGATCTTGGGAGATTTTATTCTTCACAATCTTGAATATACGTATGATCACACACACCAATTCAATTTACAAGAACATATGACGCTTCTTTCTTGAAATCTAGAATACCTAACCCTTGGTTTAACTCTACCTATCGCCTGAGAAAACCTTTCTCGTGAAACAACACCAACCAAGATTCTTGTTCTCAAATCAATACCTCCTAGTCTCAGTGAAGAATCCCAATCTCTGTGGTGGTATGACACCAAGAGATCAATCCAAAATACATAGAAAAACAGATTACAAAAGCAAGGTATTATAAGAACAATAATGCTTGAAATATTACAAGTAAAAGACCTAAAGACTAACCCACTCACAATTCACTCAAGCCATCAAGAACATGTGAGTTAATAAAAAACAGTAATCAATTATATATCTCTAACAATCTTTACAAATAATGCATGAACATGTGAGCAATATAAGGATGAGCATAAGAATGTGAAAATCAGTATACAAATCAAAACTCAATTAAGCATGGTATCTCTCTTCCTCACACATGCAACTCTCTTGCAAAAGCAGAATGCAAAATGAAATATGCTCTCTAAAACAATCCTATACAATGAAATGCAATGCTAAAATTTTCTGGAAGTTGCCTCAATTTATACTAGGCAGTTCTTACAGTTGGATTCGTTGCAATCAGTTAAACGGTTAAAACAGAAATCAGTTATAACACAAAACAGACCCGTTAATCGATTAAGGCAACCCATTAATCGATTAACATGTGCAACATTACTGAAAATGAGACCAGTTGTAACAGAAACACTAATATAACAAAAAAACAGTTGAGTTAATCGATTAAGTCACCACATTAATCGATTAACTAGCATATTAAGATATGCGGTTCAAAAGGTAAACTTCTCATATATTATGCTTAACTCCTATACATGTTTTAGCAATTATATTATGCCTAATATGGATATATAACATGTATAATTAATGCTTGAACATACAATTAACTAGATGATATGTCTCATGGATATGATATGATAATTATAATGGCTTGAGAGACTTGCACCTAGGTTCACCTCACCTATACTCACTTACTAAGGCACACATCCGAGACTACTTGGAATAATGACTCTATTTATATATCATAGTCTAGATATGACCAATGAGCTCTAGGCATGTTGATTGTTGAGCAATCTTCAAGCTTTAATAAAATCTTGTCTTCATCAAAACATAGGCAAATCATTGTTAGTGTTATCATTGACACTTTGCACTTTCATTAGTGTGACTGATTTCATTCTATACACCATGGAACCTCTGTCTTGGCCAATCACGTGTGAGCAGTGGTTAAAGTCAACTTTGACTTATGGCAGGAGCCAATCATGCTGCGACAAGCCAAGCGGTGTAAACTCATCCATCTGTGCAAGGTTGGTTTGACTGAGCCAGGTTGGGTCTGACCGTGCCAGGCTGGTGTCCAGGCCAGCTCAGCGTAGCTTGGTCCACGCTAAGCTGCCTGCTTGAGCACCTTGAGTTTGACTTATTTTTCTTCTTGGACCATGAGTCTTTATTATCTTTTCTTTTTCTTTCTAAATCCTACAAAATACATTAAAGAGAAATACAAACACAAATATACAAGATTGTGATATTTTATCCAAAAAGTATTGTTTTAAGTTGATTTTTCTCAATTATGCTTAAGATAACTGCCATAAAAGTGTATGAAATTTAGATATGTTTGGCACTTATCAGTCATCTCGTTTAAAAAAAGTAAATTAAAAATGCAAGTTATTAAAATATTTAATGAGGTGTCTATTTCATATTGTTGACAAAGATAATGACATAGAATAACGAGTATAGAAGATTTTATTTTGTAATATCATGTTGCCCTTCATCTTCATCGGTAAAAGTCTTATCATTAGTATAATTATTTTGTTCGGTAAAGTCTATAAAAATATCATAAAATTTTATGTTTTTATCAAGTAGTCATTTTGAACTATTTTTTTCTAATTATTCCTTAAACTTTAATTGTTGATAAAATTGATTTATGCATAATGATAATAGTAAATTACACTAACACCCTAAGTTTTAGTGAAAATACACAAACTACCTTTCCATTGTTTACACCTACAAAAAAACTAGATTTTTATACATACATTTACATTGGCTACCTCTGCATGAGAAATAAGTGTAATCTTTTAAACAAAAAAAAATGATAAGTGTAATTAAGTTAAACAAAATATGATATATTGTAGAGACAAGTGAAAATAGTATAAAAGTCAATACATTTTAATTATTTTTTGGTTCATTACAAAATGCATCAATAATTTTAAGGAGATATTGTTTAAATTACTCTTACGTTATATTGTAACGAACAAAAAATAATGAAATGTATTGACTCGTATATTATTTGTACTTATTTCCATAATATATTAGGTTTTGTTTAACTTAATTGCACTTATCACATTTTTTTGTTTAAAAATTATATTTATGTGTAATATGTGTTTAAAAACCATGGGGTTTTTGGTAGGTATTCAGTGTAATGTGTGTTTAAAAATCATGGATTTTTTGTAATAAAAATCTTCTATACCCACTATTCTATAGTATTATTTTCTATAAGAAATATGTATTATTTTTTATTGGTAAGAAATATAATAACATTTATAACAATGGTTATAGAAGATTTATATTTTAAAAGATAGATAACAAGTATTTAAACCATGTTCAGAATAATGAAACAGACAATGTGGGACTTAATTCCCAACAAAACTAGGTGCTACAACCATAAAAGTTAGCTCGACATAAAAAAATCATTAAAACTAGCTTAGATATCAAGGATGGGTAGTAAAAGTAACAGCGACATTTTCTATGTCTTCTAGGAGTGGATTGTCTTGGTTTTGAGGCACTGAGAGTTGATCAAATAAGGTGACAAATCCTTTTGTTAACTCTAGAAATCATTGGTGCCATTGTTGGAACCCAAATTTGTATTTTGTTGCTCATATTTATTTGTTTGATTTTGCTGAAGCAAACCATAAAAGCTTGTTATATCCAAACTTCCCCTCAATGTTTGATCAACTTGGAGTGATTTGGTAGAATTAGAATACTGTGATTGTGAGTCATCATAATGTGAATGTTTTTCATCTTCCTCCAGTTGCTCTGAAAATATATCTTCCTTCAATGACCTCTTTGGACTCAAACCTGCTTCAGCTGTAGTCATTAGGGCTTCCAATGATGTACATACAGACTAAATTCATATCCACTTCTAGAAAACCTTTTAAGTGTATCTCATACCTTCGATTACCTTCATCTTGAGATGAACTTGGCACTACTACATTTTTAACCTACGATAACGCCTCTATTATCTATGGTTTAAAATTGTGGTCTTTTAATACATTAGTCCACCATTTTTAATAGTGATGTTTTATATAGTAATATTTTACAAACATGTAATGCAAACAGTTTGCAACCATTCTTGAAAAGGAATGAATAACAAAATTTCTGATTTCCTTTATATAGAGTATGGTTTTAAACCATTGCCTATTAAATTATAATAGAGACAGGTATTAATCATTGTCTTTGTATTTGACCACGGTTTTGGCAAGTGTTAACCTATCATGAACATGCAATTAAGATCATCTCCCACAGTGGATCTTTGGAATTTGTAAGGAATGGAAATTTTATAAATTTCAAAATTATTTAATTAAAAAATAATTAAAAATTTGGACCATTAAAAAAAGTTGGTGTCATGTGTCAGTATATCTATCTAGTACTATACTCTCTAATACTTTAGAGGATTTGCACTCAAGTCCTTTGAGTGAAAAAGGAAGTCCTTAAAACCACTATTATTTATAGGTTGTTGCATTATTATTAACAGACAAAAATGTACAATATACTATTTATACTTACTAAAATGTAATGAAAATACTATTGTACATGTGGACCCGTATTCCTATTGAGATTGATTGTACACTAATTAAATATATAAAATTTTGAAACAATGATTTGTAGTAGACTATATTCAATCAAACTAACTTTCTATATTATTTCTTGAAAACATAACTTTATATTTTTCTTGCAATAAATTGTGCGCACAAATTTAAAATCTATATATGAAATATGAAATAGCTATATGTGCTTTAATTTATTACAAATATATAATAGAAGATGATATAGAAGTCAAAACTAATCCTCAATTGTTAATGTCAGGTATGAAAGGAAAGACAATAACATTACTAACACGACACCGTTTGATGAAACAACTTTGCCTCCTAAAAAAATTAATAAATATTCGTCTGTAATATCTCGTGGCTAACTTAAATGCTAATATTTAAATTTTGTTGTAAATGCAAGTTTTTTGATATGTTATTGTTATTCGGTAGGAAGCGACAAAATGAATAGTTGTGATGTTGTAGGCAAAAATAAATGTACAGTAAATAGATATTAAAGGAGGTGTCACACCTTTTGTTTGTAAAATCATATTTGATGTAGAATGTTAAATACACAATTCATAAAATGTTACACGTGGAAAGTGAAATATAGACATAAAGTGTGAATTTGCCAAGTAGTTATTAATGTTTTTTGGTTGGGACATTTTTTTATATGAAATGTGATTTTTAAAGCTAAAGCATCTTTTGCTCGATTAATTACAAAATTTTGAAAATATATATTTTAAAAATGTGATTGAATCCTAAATAAAATATGTAGTATTTTACACATTTGAATAATATTAAAACATTCTCAATTTACTATGTGATTGAGTGGAATTCAAAATTACGTGCTAAATAAATAAGTAACGAAAATTTCTATGTAACCATATTCAATTATGTAATAAATGGAATATCATAATCAAATGGAATGTTGTTTAACTTGTTATCTTTTCATTTATTGTCTATTTACGTGGTTGACAAGATCACGATTAATACCAATTAAGTTAACCCTGTGCAATAATATCATTAATTCAGCCTATATGCATTAATATCATTAATTAATACCATTTTACTTTCTGTTTGTATTATTTTCGGTTTGGAATAGAGAAGTGTTATAGAAAAGGATAATCTTGGAATTAAAAAAATTATGTTTATTCACAATTACTTTTCATTACTTATTCACGTTTTCACTTTCCATAATAGTAAAGATATTATTACCATCAATGGTTAATTATACATAATTAATAATATTTTAAAATATTTTAATTTTGTAGATTTGTATAAAAATAAACATGAATTTTAGATGAGTAATAGATCTTGAATGATTATCTAATAAGTTCATAATTTTGTTTTATTTTAAAAACAAACTAGTTGACGGTTATCTTGTAGTCAATTGAATCTTTATCTTCTTCAACTTATGTTTGTTTCAAAAATATATTTTAAGATAGAAATAATATTTTATTATATTATTAAAGCATTAACATATTTTTAGAATAGTAAATTTTCATTATATATGTTTTATAAGTATTTATCTATAGATAAGCATTTTAACTACAAGAAATATGCCATATATCTACATACACTTAGTGACAACAAATAAAACAATAGGTATATGTATTATATACCTATGGACATAAAATAAAATATAGGTATAGACATAATATAGATACAGATGTCTAGATTGATAACTATATACATTAGTGACATAGTATATTCTACATGTATAGATATATTATACCTACACTTTAATGATGATTTCAACCCGTAGGTATATGTATATCATAATTATTGGAATCTGAGTATAAAATTCCTTACTATATTTCGAAAGTAAGAGAGTTCGCGTGTTAATGTTGCTTTCCACAATTACATTACACGCTCAACTTGTCTAACTTCCCAATTAGTCAAAAAACTATTTTAAGATTATAATATCTTCATAATTAGATATGTAAATTAATTATTCTATTCATTTTAGAAGCTTACTCAATTCTGATGGGTTCTGCTTCCTTTCCGATTATGACGTGACCTTGAGGAATATGTAAAAAGAAGGACAATTCCCTTCTTAAATAACCTCCACCCATATAAAAGGCCTTCACTCCTCTACATTCAGTTATTTCAATACCCGGAAAAGAGCATTCTTTAAAATCAAATATATTATTAGTATTATTATTATATTAATTTTATTAATAATTTGTGAAAGCTAAACACTACCTCTAAAATTGGATTGAAACAATATGGAATAAATGCTAAATTCTATCATTCTCATTCCACATATACACATATAAGACAACAAAGGGACATATTAGATTTGTGTTGAAGAGATAAAGTTAATACAAAAGTAAAAGTTATATGTGAACATGACTTTTCATATATTACATTCCTACTGAGTTAAAAGTAGAAGAAGATCCATTAATAAATGCATATTGAAAAATGACTATTCTTCTTCTTTTTTTATTTCTCCTTCACTATGCCAGAATAGCAAAACAACAACGTTTAAAATTATGGTGTTTTCTATGTGAGCGCAGTAGTACTTAAAGTTATATCCAACGGCGTTTTTTGTAACGCTGTAGAAAGTAGACATTGAACAACGCTCACTGAAGCAATCGTTGTTAAATGACTACTTCCTAAATAAGACAATATCTCTCTCTGACTTTCTATCAAACACATGTAAGCATGTCCAACTCTACCACATTTACAATAGATTTGTTAAATCACCAACGACTTCAACTACATTCAACCTCAACAAATTCCAATATTATAAAATAACATATGAGTAATGAGATTTTACGCAAATTGTTCATTCTTTCTCCTCCAATGTTCACCATAGCCAAAAACCTAGAACACCAAAACTGTATAACTGCACAATAAATAAATATCTCACTATTAGTGAAGAGATAAATAAATAAGTTAAAATAAAATAAAAATTTACCTTATGCTTGAAGAGAAAAACCAAAAATCGATAACTTCACTACAACTGCATAACTTCACAATAAGCAAAGATCATACTATTAGTAAAGAGAGAAATAAATGAGCTAAAATAAGATAACAATTTACCTTATGCTTGAAGAGAAAAACCAAAAATCGATAACTTCTTGAAGAGAGAAACTAAAAACAAAAGAGGAAAAAATGTAACTTGTGGAGAAGAAGAATAGTAAGAGAAATAATAAAATGAGTGATATGTATCATTGTGTGAGGTTTTGTTTTTGAATTTGAAAAAATTTCTACTCACTAAAACAAATGTTTAACAACACTTATTGAAGAAGTGCTATTAAATAGACCTTTAACAACGCTTTCTTCAATAAGCGCTGTTAAAGATAACACCTTTAACAACACTTATTGAAGAGGTATTGTGAAATATATGAAGTATGACCTTTAACAACGCTTACGTCAATATGTCAATAAGCGCTGTTAAAGATAACACTTTTAACACCGCTTTCTTCAATAAGTGTTGTTAAAAATAACATCTTTAACAACACTTATTGAAGAAGTGCTGTTAAATATATGAAGTATGACATTTAACAGTGTTTGCTTCAATAAGCGATGTTAAAGATAAAAAAATAACACATTTAACAAAGTTTTCTTCAATATGCACTGTTAATTCTCTTCTGTCTTACATTTGACAACATTCAACACATAAGTACGGTTGAATGGACGTTGTGAAATATCAATTCTGACATAGTGCTTCTTCTTCCGTAGCATCTTCCATTGTTTCTTCTTCGTTTCTCCGTTCAATTCCAACTTCCGTCCAACACCTCCTTTCAGTACCTCCTTCAAGTCTCCCCTAATCCCTAAGGTAACATTACTTATTTGTCATAATAATGTATGTTGGGTTCTAAGCTAACTTACTTATTCAGCTTAATGTCCCATTTTTGGTGAATAGTAGTAATACCTTTCAGTCACGTTTTCACTTTGTATAATAGTATAGATATTATTACCATCAATAATTAATTATAAATAATTAATAATATTTTAATTTTGTAGATTTATCTAAAAATAAACATGATTTTTTAGATGAGTAATAGATCTTGAATGAGTATCCAATAAGTTTAAGATTTTGTTTTATTTTAAAAACAAACTACTTGTTAGTTTTCTTGTAGTCAATTGAATCTTTATCTTCTTAGAGTTATGTTTGTTTGAAAAATATATTTTAAGATAGAAATGATGTTTTATTATATTATTAAAGCATTCACATATGTTTAGAATTCATAGTGAATTTTCATTAAATATGTTTTATGAGTATTATGTATTGATAAGCATTTTAATTTACTGATTAATGTAGTTGGCCTTATTTATTTCATAACATTTTGTTCCTTTTAGTTTTGATTGGAAGAATTATGTTATTAATATTATCTTGATTTTGTTTTTTTATTGCTTTGATATATTATCGTTTGATCCATAACTAAACAATGTAATTTATATCTCCTAATTATAATTTATATATTCTATTATAATTTCATTCATAATTTCACATTGTCTTTCTTTTAAGCCAACCTCTATAAAAGATAGACATTCTTAAGTTCCTTTGGTGGTTATAGATGGACAATGGAATTGGTTGAGAAATTATGGCTAATCACACACTTGAAAGTGTAGTGATATTTACGGCTTTGTTCGTTAATATTGGATTACTAAGTTAGCGTATTGAGCTCGTTCTGAGTACATGATATAGTAAAAAGCATTGGGTATGAGACAACTCACTTTGGTGAATTTTTTTGAACTATTAGATTTGTTGAGAGCCTATGGTTATTCACACACTTGTAAGTGTAGTGAGATTTAGGGCTTTGCCCAATGATATTCAATCACTAAGTTAACATATTGAGCTCGTCCGTTGGACTTGGCATGATAAAGATGCCCTGGGTCTGAGATGACTAACTTATGGGATATTAGTTGAAAGAGAAATTGAGAAAAAACTTGAATAGAATACTTAATGAGCTTATTTATGTTAGTGTTCATTGCATTCTTGTAGTTGGAGTTGGAGAAAAGGAAAAGATATGGTGATTGAAATGTCATTGTAGATTTGGATAGGGGCGACAATGATAGTGATCCATCAAGAAGCCTCGGAAGGTTTCTTAAGTGGGACAATATATTGAGGATTCGTGTTCATTACCTGTACGACCAAGATAACCCTAAATGTAAACTTAGAGGTCTTTGACACCCCTCTGTGCATTTCATGATCAATAGATAGGATTCCTAAAACGGACTGGGCTTACCACACAAGCACCTCAAATAGAGGTACTAGAAAATAGAGATAATTATTACTTGCCATTGTTAGGATAATTTGTACTCATGATTGCTTTCCCATTGGAATCTTGGCCTTGAGATTGGTTGGTTGAAAGATATGTTAATTATAGATTTGAATATGCCATTTATAAGACAATAACTTCATACAATATTTGCATATGGTTGACAATGGTCTATTAGATTTGTGTTATGTGTTGTGATGCTTTGATGTTATCGTAGTTGGTTCTTACTCTCTTCTGTGTCTTTTATTTTGTCTGTACTAGTATATGATCAAGTTTGTTGCAGTTGCACTATGGGTATACATTGATGGTAATGTAGACTAGAAGAACATAGATGATTAAGTATCTTATCTACTTTGGAATTATTGGCTCTAATATAGGAAAACACCTTGGTCTTTATGAACTAATTTTTGTGTAAGTCACATATTACGAAAAATATTTATGGAAGATTCTTTTTGCAATATGATGTTTTTTAATTACATTGATAAGATTAAATTAAGGATCTTTAAAGTTGCATAATTCAAAAGGGATAATTATATGGATCATGTTTTTGAGTTTTAAAGTTGAATGTAATGCCATATTTTTGGAGTTAAAATAATTTTGGATGTTTCTGAATTATCAACTTGTCACTCAAAAGGTTTTAATTTTACTCTAATGTGTTTGCAGCTTCAAGTTTAACTTTCTATAATCTTTCATCATATTTTTATAATAAAGTCCTAAGTTCTTAGTTTCAAAAACATGGTGTTACAAATTAAGCCTTTCTCGCCTCTCCTCTCAAAGCTACTCAAGCATCATAGAGTTGTTGGTCATTAGATGCTCAATCAGCCTTTACAATTTATAGAATTCCTCAAGACTTTGCTGATGAATCACCGCCATCACCATCTCTCTCAACATCGCGGGGCTCGTTCCTCTCCCGTATATTTCCTTTCTACTACTTCATTATCAATAATGAGTATGCACACTAACCGAAGTTAGCCGATTAAATCTTTTAATCATTCTTTTACATGATTGGCCCAACCTAAGACATCTCCCAAATGAATACTTTTTGTGGGGCCTGATCTTACGTCATCACGTAATAGAGGAATAACATCCTTACCATTACGAACCATCACTGAATTACCCTAGATGGCCACATGGTCAAGCCTCTTACAATCAGACGACCGTGCTGCTTGGTATCATGTAATCCTTTATTGGGTATTTCCCTAATCACGACATCACCGTCAGAAACCTTGCCCTAATAAGGCGCAAGAACAAAATTAATTGCATAAGTTTGTTGATTTAGGCACCGAGCTCCTTACTTGAGCCATGGTCTCTCCCAAGTATGAAATACACTTCTCACCCAAGCTAGGGCTATTTCCTAAGCAATCAATCAATAAAAAACAATCAAAATTATTGCCTGTCTCTCGTCCAAGCGAGAGACTGTCGCTCACGCGACAAATCCATTAAAAACTGGCCGAAATGCCCAGAACAGGCAAAACGCCCGTCTGGCCCTCGCCTAGGTGAGAACCACTCGCTCAAGTGAGAGTGGCTCGCCTAGGAGAGGCTGGATCGCCCAAGCTAGGGTGGTACAGTGGCCAGGACAACTCCCTCGACCTTTTGAGCCAACAGATGGAATATCTCCATTGTTTTCGATCCCTACGCGTTTTAGTTTTTTGAGTGATGTTCCTACATGGTTAACTACCATATTACATGATATTTTAATCTATCCTAAGGCATACAACTTAAGAAATTATCCGTACTTAATCCAGGCACGCAAATATGTGATTAAGTATGGGTTTCTTAATACACAAATATAACTTCAAACTTTTGAGATAGTTTAGGAGATCCAGGTGTCATATTCAGACAACACTATGTCACGATGTATTCTCCCTCACCTTAGGTTTTTGAGCGATTGATTCGCTTTACGTGAATGATTAGGTTGTCCGACTTCGAAAGCTACAAAACTAAACACAAAAACAAATAAGTGATTTGTGAGTTAAATTTTTACATGATAACCCTAAGGGAAATACATCGTTTTAACCCATTTATGAACTCAATGAATTTCATCCATCCGGTCAATATTCATATTCTTGAACCATCCTTTATCCTTGAAAGTCTTGTTCATGATTTCCGTCGTTTTCAAGGTAAGATTTTAATAAAGTTTATACTTTTATCACCGCATAGATTTATACTTTCATGGAGACTTTTTAGGTCATACTTACCACTTTGAGGTAAGTTTCTTAATCAAAGTCCATACTTTTAAATCAATATCTCCTAAGTAGATCTTACCACTTTAAAGCAAGTCATCTTAAGTAGATTCCATATTTTGTATGATAGTTTTCCATGGTCATTTCAACACATTCTTTTCTAATCCAACTACAAGTATTGACATTGTTGATCTCTCACTTAAAACAACATCATAAATCAAGATATCATTTATTAGTCTTACCACTTTAAAGTAAGTTAACTAAAGTAGATTTTACAAGTTCCATGATCATTTGAACACCTCCAAACATAACAACAAAGGTTAATAGGTGTTGGTTTCATAGTCATGAACAACATAATAAAAGTTAGCATTTTTAAACCAAAATCTCCTTTGTTAAACTTACCACTTTAAAGTAAGTTAACTAAGATAGATTCAACAAGTTTCATGATCATTTCAACACCTCCAAACATAAACACAAAGGTTAATAGGTGTTGGTTTCATAGTCATGAACAACAATGAACTATCTTTTCAACAAAACTCGTCCAACTTATAAATATCTAACTTAAAAAATGGCAAAATTAATTCTTTCTATCTTGTCCAAGGCTATGTTTTCTCAAGCCAAAAACAAGTGAAAAGATTCAAACTTTACATGGTTCAAAACTCCTTAAACGTTCCTTTGATTTGATAATCACCCCCTTTCACCAAAATCAACAAAATGCATACCTTTCAACACTAAAAACAGCCTCATGAACATAAAGAGTTCATGGTTTCAAAAACAACTTTCTAAGTTCAAGAAAGCACATATTTAGAGTTTTGAGCATAAAAAGAGTTAGGAAGATTGTTAGAAAATTTTAACGGTTGAAAATATTCATAACATATATATAAACATCATACTAAAATTTCATAAACATCTAATTATTAGACCTTAAGATATGAAGAAATAAAAAATGAAGAACTACCTTGGAGTTCTTAGAAATTCAAAAGTGAAGAAGAGCGAAAATGCCAAGGGTTTTTCTCTAAGCTAGGTGTTGGCTTTTAAGGACAAGAAATTAGATTTGGGGAAGGGAAAAACCTTCCAAAAAGTGGATTGTGTAAGAAGTAGATGAGGGATTTAAGGAATTTTGTGTAAGAGGTAGATGAGTGATTTAAGGAATTTTGTGTAAGAGATGTGTACTTTTGCTTGTTTGACAAGTAAGCTTCACTCTTGAAAGTGATGTGACCCCTTCGTGAAGACATTCTTGATTATACCATGCCCGAGTATTGTCGGCTAATACTCGACCAAATATTAAAAATCTCTCGATTTCGGTTTACGATTAGAATTTCGAATCACGGAATTGAGAGTGAAAAATATTTAGATATGCGTTCTGGACGAACTTGATATCTATATTGACTCGAAATAATATTTCGAAGCCAATGGTGCAATTGGAATTCAATTCTGAGTTACAGAACTCAAAAACACATTATTGTTAGGTATCAGTGGTTACAATACACCTAGAAGGGGGGTTGAATAGGTGTCGCGGTTAGAATAGCCGCTTTTCGAAACTCAACAGTTTATGTTGAATCACCCCTAATTAATCGATTATAGGATGAAGATAATCGATTAATTTGAACAATCTTAATCGATTAACAAAAACAGTTTTAATCAATTAACAGAAACAATTTTAATCGATTAACAGAAAGAAGATAATCGATTAACGCAACAAATTTAATCGATTAAACAGAAACAATAAGCTATTATAGAAAACGATTAATTGCAGAACAGTTAACCGATAATGGAATGAATACAGAGCTTACAGATTGTTTATCAGAATAGCATCCAGTACAGCAAATGAACAGAATGTATCAATTGAATTCAATATATCAATTAATCGAATGAAAACAGTAAAGAGAGAGAGAGAAAACAAATCCTGCAACGCGAATTTTTATCCTGGTTCGTTTGCTGTCCACTGCAAACTACATCCAGG
>NC_032012.1:12683953-12719782 GCF_001865875.1 Lupinus angustifolius
AATACTTAGTTTATTTTTCTTGTTGATTTATTTATGTGCAAATCAAACCGAAAAACCATCAAAATATGTTTAAACCATTATTTGTGCGTTGACATGTTTACCTGATTTATTTTATTAGGCAATTCCTTGTGGTTCGACATAACCCTATACTATGCTACAATTGAATCTTGAAAGAGGTGTAAATTGTAAAATAGTAAAGTGTTATCAATAAATTTATTTGTTGAAAACACCTTTTAATATACAAAAGTGATGAAACTAACTTACTAACTTTTATTTACTTTCTGCAATTTATTTATTCTTTAATACCAACCTTCCTTAAGGAAGAAGTTTGGTTTGTTAATAAAATGAACCCGAAAGGGAGTAAATAAATAAAAGGTCACTAAATTTATTATTCTTTTGTTCTTTATTTATTTATTTATTTGTATCTAACAACTAATTATTCATCACTTTTATATATTAGAATACCATTAAATCGGTGTTGAAGTTTATTCCACAAAATCGAGATGGTATTCAAAGGTACTTAATAATTATGTAATAGGTAATTGCTTCGATACCATTATACCGGCGTTAGAATTTATTCTAACAAATCCGAGATGGGGTAAAGAAGGAATGACTTATTTACATGATTATTAAAGAAGTAAGTTGTAACTGGAATGTTCTTGAAACCATTATACCGGCGTTGGAATTTATTTCAACAAAGCCGAGATGGCGAACAAAGAATAAAACCGAGTTCTCTTACTTAAAAAAGGACATAACGAAAATGAGAGTATTAATCTTTCAACAAATTGGCACTACTATCAGGACGATTTGTTGAGAGGAGAAAACTCCCAACTAAAATAAACACCAAATAACGCTTTCAACAACTAGGTCTGACAAATTGTTTTTGTAGCAAGTCTTCCATGTGCTTCTTCAAATTTGTTACCTCCAACAGTGCCATCCTGTAGGGAGCTATAGAGATCGGTCCATTTCTAGGAACTAGATCGATAGCAAACTCTATCTCTTGCACTGGGTGAAAGCTAGGAATATCATCCGGGAAGACTTCGGAGAAATCCCTAACCACGGGTAGGTTCTGAATATCTTCTCCACCTTTCCTCTCTAATGATGCCAACAACATAAATACTTGAGCTCCATCCTTCAAGAGTTTCTTCATTTGATTGGCACTGGTGCTTTTGGTTTCATAAGAGGATTCGGTGGGATTCTTAGGATCACTATATATTACTATTTTGTTAAAGCAGTTCAAGAGAACATGATTATTGGATAACCAATCCATTCCTAAGATGATATCTAATTGGGATAAGGGTAAACATATCAGGTCTACTACAAAGGTTCGGTTATCTAGTATTATGGGACATTGGGAACACATAGTTGACACTATGATGGGTTCGTTAGTGGGTGTGGATACAATTAGGTCATAGGGTAAGGACACTATAGGCAATGCTAATCAGCTGACAACATCATTAGATATGAAAGAATGGGTCGCACCGGAATCAAACAACATAGATAAGGAAATCTCATTAATACAACATGTACCTTGTGTGAGGTTCTTGTTGCCCTCAATCTCAGTTCCGCTCATGGTGAACACCCTTCCTTTGGCCTTAGGTCTTGCCGCTTGAACAATATTCACTTATTCACTTTTCAGCTTAGGGAAAATCGGCTTGATGTGTCTAGGCTGATTACAACGATAGCATACGGGGCAATTGACACTGACGTGCTTCCCCTTACACTTTGAACACCAAGGCAGTGTGTTGTTGTTAGAGTTCCCCACTGGTGAACACATTTTGTTGTTGTTGTTATTTCCTTGTCGGAAGCCTCTGTTGTTGTAAGGCTTGAAATTTCTCTATTGGTTCCTTGATGACGAAGCATAGGGTTTCTGGTTGCAGTTCAAGGGCTTTCCCCTTCTATATCCTTGCCCGAAATTCCTTCGGGGGCCATAGGAATTTCCAGGTGGTACGACACTTTTCAACGCCACATTTCTTGCCTTCATGCTTTCCTCATAAAGCCAACATATGTTAACCAAAGTTGCAAAATTTGGTATATTCTGATATACAAACTTCACCTTCATGTCCTGTCTGAGTCCGTCCTCAAACTTGGCACACTTGGACCTTTCGTTCCCCACTTGATTGTATTGTGGGGCATACCTCTCCAAATCTTCAAATTTGGCACCATATTCCCCAACAGTCATGCTCCCCTGCTATAGACGCAGGAACTCCATCTCTTTCTTGGTTCTCATATCCGTAGGAAAATACTTATGTAGAAATCTATATTTTAATGTTGTCCAGTTGACAACTTTTTGTTCAGGCTCCATCTGACGTCTGGTAAATTCCCACCAGATCTCAGCTTCCATAGTCAGCATATAGGTCGCATAGGTGACCTTCTACTCTTTAGTGCGCATAAGTGCTCGAAAGATCCTGTCCAACTCCTAGATCTAGTCATTTGTAGCATCTAGTGCAAAACCTATTTCAAACTTTGGGGGTTGACGATGACAGAATTCGTCCAAGCGCCTATACTGAGTCGATCCTTGAGTTGGTTGGGGTTGTTGTTATTGATTCAACTGATTGAAATTTGCATTCACATTCTGAAGTGCTGCAGTCATTGCAGCCATGAAGTCCAACTTAGCAGTTCCACATCCAACCATCTTTAATCTGTGAACTTTAGACGTGTATGAGATACTTCTTCAACTGGAATTATCCATGGGTTGTATTTTCAACCGAATAATACAAGCAGACACTTAAACACACAAAGTCACACAAGAAAGCATGTGAGGCCATGCTCAAGGCCGGATAGAAAAGAACCGCTCTGATACCATGTTGTAACACCCCGGAAATTACTCCAAAAATATTGCTCAAAAATGGGTAATTTTTTTAATAACATAATATAAAATTCTTTTCCTTATATTCATTTCCTTTTACGACACCACTTTAAGTAACATAAATTGCAGAATATCAATAACCGTTACCTAATGATAACAAAAAACAACTCAACATATCTTTGAATAATTCTTCATTAAAAGGGCGTGAAACGTTAGTACAAAATACAAGACGAAATGAAATCTTCGTCTAAACTGAAACTATAAGAAATAAGTTTAGTCATTCAACACATCAAAATTATCCTACACAGATACCCTACTCAAAAAGCAAAACAAAAATGGAAATGGCTTCTAGCGGCTAGCTCCAGTGTCCGCGGGTGCGCCAGAACACTCGCTCAAATCCTCCTCCATCTCGGAATCAGAGGAGATGTCTACTACCTCGATGGAGTCCTCTATGCAGATTAACTCCACACTATCCTGCTCTTCAGCTTCAAGCTCCTCCTCAGCCTTCATCTCCTCCTTCGAGTCAAAGGACGACTTCTACGGCCTAATCCCCACTCTCGCATCTGCCTGAGGTTCGGGCATGGTCCGCTGAACGACTCTCCTATACGGTGGGGAAATGATCACATCATTCCAACTCTGATGCCTCGTAGATGGCCCCACAAAAACTGGTTCGTGAGGAGTCATAGACTGAGTAGATGATACGACAGCTGCCGGTCTCCGATCAGGCAAAGTGAAGGAAGCCTCCAAGTCCGCATGATGGGATGAGAAGCGCATCATGGAGCCATCACAAACCATCTCCATCTCTAAGGCACAAGGGCCCGTGTAGGTGTATCAATCTCCATCAATCCTCCATGCCCCCTCCTGGGACATCGAGAATCGGTAGCTCTGAATCCTCACTAAACGATCCATCTGAACAAGAACGCGAACCGAAGACAAGCAGAAAGAAAAGGGAGTAAGACATCTAATGAATATTGTTCATTGACGACGTGGAATTACACAAAATATTACATCCAGACAGACACACACATATATACACAATATATATCATATACACAAACGCAAATGATGAATGATGTTATAACTCAGACAATGAGGATCAATATCCACAATCCCAATGTATGAGTGCTATGTTTATTTCATCCATCCTTATACCAATATCCTCCCAGTAAACTATTCGGAAATAACCGAGAGTACAGGTCCCATAACAAGACGATTTGAACGCACCAAAATATTCATCACAAGGATATATGACTGATCTGTTCCAAAAGAACTGCCCATTTCAGAACGGTCTCATATCAAACACTTTCTGGGCATCCCTGTCATCGATCCTGATTACAAAGAGGAGTTGTCAAAGATCGTCTAGTTTGTGTTGTCAGAACTGTCCATTTCAGGACGGTGTCATATCACACACATTATGGGCATCCCTCTTATCGATTTTGATTACAAAGAGGAGTTGTCAAAGACCATCTAGTTTGTGTTATCAGAACTGTCTGATCCAATAGAATAACTCATCCAGGAATAAAAGGGACTCATCTCACCTAGACTCTCCCCCAAGACTTTGTTGACGAATAACCGCCATCGCCATCCCTCTCAACATCACAGAGCTCGTCCGTCTCTCGTAAATTTCCTCTCCACTACTTCATTATCCATAATGAGTATGCACACTAACCGAAGTTAACCAATTAAATCTTTTAATCATTCTTTTACATGATTGACCCAACCTAAGACATCTCCCAAAGGAATTCTTCTTGTGGGACCCGATCTTACATCATCATGTAATAGAGGAATAACATCTTTACCACTACGAACCATCGCTAAATTACCCTTGACGGCCACAAGGCCAAGCCTCTTACGGTCAGACGACCTCACTGCATGGTATCATGTAATCCTTTAGTAAGCATTGCCCTAATCATGACATCACCATCAGAAACCTTGCCCTAATAAGGTGTAAGAACAAAAGTAATTGTATAAGTTTGTTGATTTGGGCATCAGGCTCCTTACTTGAGCCACAATCTCTCCCAAGTATAAAATACACTTCTCACCCAAGCTAGGGCTATTGCCTAAGAAATAAATCAATAAAAAACAATCAAAGTTATTGTCTGGCTCTCGCCCAAGCGAGAGACTGTCGCTCAAGTGACAAATTCATCAAAACCGACTCAACTTTCTACCTAGTTCTCGCCCAATCGTCAAATCCAACAAAAACTGACTGAAATCCCTGTCTGGTCCTCGCCCGGGCGCCAAGAAGTACCCAAAATAGGAAAAACGCATGCCTAGCCCTCGCTCAGGCAAGGGTGGTACAGTGGCCAGGACCACTCCCTCGCCATTTTGGGCCACCGAATCGAATATATCTGCTATTTTCGATCCCTACGTGTTTTAGTTTTACGAGTGATATTCCTACGTGGTTAACTACCATATTACTTCATATTGTAATCTATCCTAAGGCATACAACTTAATAAATTATCCGTATTTAATCCAGGCACACAAATATTTGAATAAGTACGAGTTTCTTAATATACAAATGTAACTCCAAACTTTTGAGATAGTTTAGGAGATCCGGGTGTCATATTCAGACACCACTATGGCACGATGTATTCTCCCCCACCTTAGGTTGTTGAGCATTTGATTCCCTTTATGTGAATGGTTAGGTTGTCCGACTTCGAAAGCTTTGAAACTAAACACAAAAACAAATTTGTGATTTGTGAGTTAATATTTTACATGATAACCCTAAGGTAAATACATCGTTTTAACTCATTTATGAACTCGGTCGCTTTCATTCATCAGGTCCAAGATTCATATTCTTGAACCATCATTTATCCTCGAAAGTCTTGTTTATGATTTCCATCGTTTTCAATGTAAGATTTTAATAAAGTTTATACTTTATCACCGCATATATTTATACTTTCATGAAGAGTTTTTAGGTTATACTTACTATTTTGAGGTAAGTTTCTTAATCAAAGTCCATACCTTTAAATCAATATCTCCTAAGTTAAACTTACCACTTTAAAGCAAAGCATCTTAAGTAGATTCCATATTTTGTATAATAGTTTTCCAAGGTCATTTCAACACATTCTTTTCTAGTCCAACTACAAGTGTTGATAGTGTTGATCTCATACTTAAAACAACATTTTAAATCAAGATATCTTTTGTTAGTCTTACCACTTTAAAGTATGTTAACTAAAGTAGATTTTGCAAGTTCCATGATCATTTCAACACCTCCAAACATAACCACAAAGGTTAATAGGTGTTGGTTTCATAGTCATGAACAACATAATAAAAGTTAGCATTTTTAAACCAAAATATCCTTTGTTAAACTTACCACTTTAAAGTAAGTTAACTAAGGTAGATTCAACAAGTTTCATGATTATTTCAACACCTCTAAACATAACCTCAAAGGTTAATAGGTGTTGGTTATGTAGTCATGAATAACAATGAACCATCTTTTCAACAAAACTCATCCAACTTATAAATATCTAACTTAGAAACATGGCAAAATAAATACTTTCTATCTTGTCCAAGACTATGTTTTCTCAAGCCAAAAACAAGTGAAAAGATTCAAACTTTACATGGTTAAAAACTCCTTAAAGGTTCCTTTGATTTCATAATCACCCCCTTTCACCAAAATTAACAAAATGCATACTTTTCAACACTAAAAACAGCTCCATGAACACAAAGAGTTCATGGTTTCAAAAACAACTTTCTAAGTTCAAGAAAGCACATATTTAGAGTTTTGAGCATAAAAAGAGTTAGGAAGATCATTATAAAATTTCAATGATTGAAAATTTTCATAACATACATATAAACATCTTACTAAAATTTCATAAACATCTAATGGTTAGATCTTTAGAGATGAAGAAATTAAAAATGAAGAACTACCTTGAAGTTCTTAGAAATTCAAAACTGAAGAAGAGTGAAAATGTCAAGAGTTTTTATCTAAGCTGGGTGTTGGATTTTAAGGACAAGAAATCAGATTTTGGGAGGGGAAAGACCAAAGGTGTTTCCAAAAAGTGGATTGTGTAAGAGGTAGATGAGTGATTTAAGGAATTTTGTGCAAGAGATGTGTACTTTTGCTTGTTTGACAAGCAAGCTTCACTCATGAAAGTGATGTGACCTCTTCATCAAGACATCCGCGATTAAACCATGCTCGAGTATTTTCGGCTAATACTCGGTCGGATATTAAAAATCTCTCAATTTCGGTTTACGGTTAGAACTTCGAAACACGAAATTGGGAGTGAAAAATATTTAGAAATATGTTCTGGATGAACTTGATGTCTATCTTGACTCGAAATAATATTTCAAAGCCAATGGTGTAATCAAATTCGATTCTGAGTTACAGAACTCAAAAACACGTTATTGGGCCGAATTCGGGCGAATTTGGGACCGACAGCAGCTCAAAAACTTTTGGTCACAAAAAATTACGAAAATGTATCACAAAATAGGAATTCATAAAACAAGAGTAATACTCAACTAGGGTTTAGCCTAAAT
The DNA here is from genome assembly GCF_001865875.1 of Lupinus angustifolius. NCBI lineage: Eukaryota > Viridiplantae > Streptophyta > Magnoliopsida > Fabales > Fabaceae > Lupinus > Lupinus angustifolius. The sequence goes on from NC_032012.1 coordinate 12,691,246, forward strand.
CAATACCGATTAATTTCTAAAATTAATCGTTGGTAAAATTAATAATTAATAAAACATACACGGAAAATTCACGGTGTTACATCATACATTATAGCAATAGAAATGGACAAAAAAATTGATGAGCTTTCAAATGAAATTAAATATAGAATAGGTACCTCAGATAGAGTTACAAGTGCCCTCTTTAAATGCCATGATGATAGTAGTGTCATTCTTACTTCCTTATCTACGCTAATCCCTACCCTTTAGATCAATTGATGAGCTATTATACTTCCTTGGATGGCCACAAATTTATAAAGAAGTGAGAGTGAGACAACAATATGAAAAAAAGTTTCACTTTTTAAATCGACAAATATTTTATGACCAATGCATCTTTATTCCTAGCTTACGAGATCTCTGATATACTTTCATCAAGGAATTACATTTTATACAAACTTTTAGATATTCCAAATTGAAGCCCATTGTTGCTCGCATTGCACCTTCCTACTACTGGTCAAGCTTATACATGTAGACTATGGACTTTATCCAACATTTGTTACCCGTCAGTACAACAAATATGTGCTACCAAAATAAAATGGATTACTACAACCTCTTGCCATACCAGAAAAAGTTTGCACCATCTTTCATTGGATTTCATTACTCACCTACTATAGTCCTATGGCAACAAGATTATTTGGGTTGACGTGGATCGACACTCAATATATGCTCACTTTACCAGTCTTCCATCTGAGTTCAATGTGAAGTTCCTAGCACATTGCTTCTTGACAGAGATTGAACGATAACATGGTGTACCCTAGTCCATTGCATCAAATATGGACAAAATATTTCTCAGCACATTCTAGAAAGATTTTTTTCCTTATATTGGGAACTTCTCTCTATTTCAGCTCTGCCTATCATCCCAATATAATAGTGACACTGAAGGGGGTAATCATTGTCTTCAAACATACCTCCATTTTTTCATGGGCTCCTAGCTCGATAAATAGTTTTGTCATCTTGCTCTAGCATAATATTGGTAAAATAAAAGCAAACACTTCTCCAATTGGTTCTCACCATTTGAAGTGCTTTACGGCCACCCACCCACTAATATCAAGAATTTTATGGTAAGTTCCAATGTTTAATCTCTGGTAAGAGATCAATACTAAAGCATGACATAAGGAGAGCCCACCAAAGAATAATAGCCCAAACACAATCAACAAGGACATATATTACCTTCGCATCTAGCAATTGGGTTCTTTTAAAGTTACAACCATATTGGAAGGTGAGAGTGGCTCATCATGTCTCTCACAAACATGCAACATGGTATTTTCGGCCTTACTGTGTAACTCGCTGAATAGACACGATTGCCTATGAACTAACTATGCCTACCACATCTCTGATACATCTTGGTTTTCACGTATCATTTTTGTGTCGGTTCTATGATGACCCCAAAGCTTAGTTCATCCATCTTCCAACAGTCATGGAACCACTAGAAGGCATCTCACCTTTATAGAAACTCGTTTTTTGGAAAGGGAAGATGAGCAACTCAACACTCTACTTAAATCCAGCAATAATATTGTTGCCTATTCCTAAAAAATTAGACTCGGCACACTCAGACAACTGAATTACATCAACAAATAGCCCCATAATCGTTGATCGCACACATGGTTCAAAGACGATCTCCATCTGGATCATCAACACCTGCGTCGCCTACCCCCAATCTGGCACGCGTCTTGTAGCACCTCTGCCTATGATCATTTGTGTCGGTAGACTACATTTCCTCGATTCCAACTATGGCATAATCAAGACCAGTCATTCAAATTTTCCACAAACTGCCTAAAGCAATCTGAGTCGTTCATATATTTTATATTCCATCCAATTCAGACAAGTTGGCATGAACAACAACCTTCCACTAATTCTTCACGTGGGACTGCACAAGTTATACTTTCTCATATGCCCAACCCTTGAACTTGAGGATAATCCTACATGCAAACTAAGCATTTTTTTGAAATCTCCTTGTGCATTTCATGATCAGTAGATAGGATTCCTGAAACAAATTGAGCTTACCATGTAAGCACCTCAAATAGAGGTACTAGACAATATAGATAAATATTACTTGTTGTTGTTAGGGTAATTTGTACTCTTGCTTGCTTTCCCAAATAGAGATTAGTTGGTTGACTGCTAACCGACAAATTGGTTGTTATTTTTAACCAAATGAATTGTTACAAACAAGTATATAAGATTGTCGAGTCCACAAGGACTTGCTTCATATTCTTTCAATTAGCAAATAATTAAATTTGGGTTGATAAAGATTTTGGTTTAGTGAAATTAAACTAATATAAAAGTAAGCGATTTGAAGATATTAAGTTGAGAAATGAAGAACCTCAAACTAGATTTTACTATTTGTTCTCTAGTATCCAATAACGATATTCATGTATGACTATTCCTATGATTTCCCCACCACCAGTTCTTATATATTTATCAATTCCTTGAGTAAACAAATCAAATAACTAAATAAACTAATTTTCAATTTCGTGACAAATTAATCATCTAATCATAATAATATGGGTGTTGGAATGACTAGTTCAATTAATCTTATTCTTAAGCATCAATATGTTACTAGTTGATATATTCTAGATCTAGTTTAAATATGGAAATTCTCATTACTAATCTTTAATTCTTAGATCATGCATTGAGTGATTAAACCAAAATAAGCATTAAGAATAAGAATAATCAAGGAAAAATAATGTAAAATAATATTAAGCAATTAAATAGTCATATTGGACACATCGAGGTCAAATAATTAGATCTTACCCCAAAGAGAATGATTTAACTTCTCATTCCCATGGAAGCTATAGTCATCTAGTTGGTTGACATTCTTCTTCTTTCCCAGCTTCCTATTGTGGTTGTTGTCTCGATGCTAATAATTTCTCCTCTATGTGGTGATTAGTGACGATTAGTGATGCCACTAATGTCTTCAACCCATAGCTACTCTCCTAATTTATTCTAATCTCCCATATCTTTTTCCTTATCTCCATGATATTGTTTAGAATTAGATTGTTGAATCATTATCTTCAAATATTATGATTATAATTAGGTGGTTGAGTCATTATCTTCAAAGATTCTAATTAAGATTAGGTGGTTGAGTCTTTATCTTCAAAGATTCTGATTAGAATTAGGTGGTTGAATTATTATCTTCAAAGATTATGATTAGAATTAGGTGATTGTATCTTTATCTTCAAAGATTTTGATTAGCATTATGATCTCATTTGACAGTTTTTGCTTCTTTTAGTCTCTAATCACCTGAAATATCATAAAAGCACACATAATAGAATTTGGTGTAAATATTTGACTCGATATATATATTATGAATGACATTTATAGGTGGAATGTGTTTCTCTCATCAAGTGAAAATTAACTCTCTCTATTATTGCACTAAGTTACCATTTAATCAAATTTGGTATCCGTCTCATATCAAATCAATAATAGATGTTTAGCATGGTTTTTTGAGATCTTTCTCTAGGTTGTAATGAGGTTGGACAACAAAGAATATGGTTTTTCATATATCAAAGCTCATAATAAGTTAAGAGAGCATACTAGATTTTTAATTATTTCCACTTTCCATACTTGAACTCATTAAATGTTTTTCAATCCTTTTTGTATCATTCCTTTTTCACCAAATGTCATTCCTTCTTCATTTTTGCTCTCCTTATTTTTTGGAGTTTTGATTTTTATTTTTATTTTTTAAGAAGGAACTTCCTCATTTTTTTCCACCATACACCCATTTTATTTTTTCTCCCCAACTTGAATATTGTACATTGATAGGTCTGTTAACCTAATATGAAAGGGATTTATCTTTCTGGGATATGAAAGTTTGGATTCATTATAATTCTCAAAAGAAAGGCTAGGACTCAATGGGGAAACAAAAGTTAAACCATGTAGGGATTTTCAATATATTTAACATAGTGGTGTTTTCATGACAAAATTGCTTTGATCATTTCCACGCATTACATCTACCTAGATGATTAGAGATTCAAACAAATCTAACAGTGCTAACAAATTGCAAACTCATAAGATTAGTCTTGCAATGTACTCTCTCTCCACTCATGCTCACCTTATATATCTCTCTTGATATCAAACAACTTCATGTTATTTATCCACAACAAAATATTGCATAAACTGGCAAGTTTAACCACCTATAACCTGGAAGTTCATAACTTAAATGAATGGCTAGTTCAATTGATCCTATTCCTAGGCATCGGTATGTTACTAGTTGATATTTTCTAGATCTATTTCAAATATGGAAATTCACATTACTTATCTTTAAACCTTAGATCATGCATTGAGTAATCAAACCTAAACAAGCAATATGAATAAGAATAATCAAGGAAAAACAATGGATTAATATTAAGCAATTAAATAGTCATATTAGACACGTGGAGTTCAAATAATTACATCTAACCCCACACAGAAGGATTAAGATACTCATTCCCATGAAAGTTATAGTCATCTGGTTGGTTGATATTCTTCTTCTTTGCAAGATTCCTATAGTGGTTGTTATATGGATACTAGTATTTTCTCCTCTAAGTGGTGATTAGTGATTAACAATGATGTCATTGATGCCTTCAAGCCATAGCTACTCTCCTAATTTATTCTAATCTTTCATATCTTTTTCCTTATCTCCATGATACTGATTAAAATTATATTATTGAATCATTATCTTCAAATATTATGATTAGAATTAGGTGGTTGAGTCATTATCTTCAAAGGTTCTTATTAGGATTAGGTGGTTGAGTCATTATCTTCAAAGATTTTGATTAGCATTATTATCTCATTTGGCAACTTTCGGTTCTTTTAGCCTCTAATCACCTGAAATATCATAAAAGCACAAATAGTAGAATTTGGTGCAAATATTTGACTTGATATACATTATGAACTAAAATTAATGTAAAGTGTTAAGGTTGAAAAATGCTCAATTATGCTTATTATTTAAGGTAATTTTTGTACTTAACATGGACATGCATAAGCATTACTTGAAAGATATGTTAATTTTGGATTTGAATATCCAATTGTATAAGGCAATAACTTCATACCTCATTTGCATATCATTGACTATGGTTGATTATATTTGTGTAATGTGTCGCATTACTTTAATGTTATACTCTATGTAATTTCACGTTGTCGTTATCCTAGTTGGTCCTTACTACCGTCCTTGTCTTATCTTTTGTCTATAGGATATATATGCCCAAGTTGTTGCAATTGTACTATGGATATACACTAAAAGCAATGTAGATTACAAGAACTTAGATGAATAAATATCTTGTCTATTTTGTAGTTATTGGCTTTGATATAGGAAAACCCTTTGGTCTTTCTGAACTATTATTTGAATAAGCCACATCTTATGAAAAATATTTATGAAAGATTCTTTTTGAAATATGATGTCTTTTATAATTATGTTGATAAAATTAAATTAATGATTTTTAATGGTGCATAATTCAAAAGGGATAATTATATGGATCATGGTTTTGAGTTTTAAAGTTGAATGTAATGCATCATTTTTGGAGTCAAAATAATATTAGATGTTTCTGAATTATGAACTTGGCACTCAAAAAGTTTCAATTTTACTCTGATTTGTTTGCATCTTTAAGTTTAAGTTTCTATAAACTTTTATCATATTTTAATAATAAAGTCCTAAGTTCTTAGTTGCAAAAATAGAGTGTTACAGATTACACATCTCTCGCCTTTTCTCTCGAAGCTACTCAAACATCATACAGTTACATGTTCCTTAGTGGCTCAATCAACCTTTATAAATTTACATAAATGCTATGACTAAAACTCATTTTCTTCATCTTCCAGAAAGTGGCCTTATTCAATACAAAAATATCCAATTGTGTGCAATATGCTTCAACATACATTCGTGAGATGTTCGTTGTTAAAGAGGCAATTAAAAAATGGTGTCAATATTAATTGGTATACGGTTCATAATACTATGTGATCAACAAAGTTTGAAATTGTTGGGTACCAGTGAGGTAAGAATACACCTAGAGGGGGATGAATAGGTGTAATGGATCACTAATCCCGCTTTTCCGATATTTGCAAAGAATACAAAGCTGTTGCAGTTAATCAATTATCAACATGGTTAATCGAAGGTACTTAAAAAAGACTTAAAAAAGTTTGAAATTTCTTACAGGTTTGAGAAAAGTGTTAACCCCAAAGGTACTTAAAAAAGACTTTTAATTGTTTTTGTAGTAGTACTTGAAAGCCGTGAGTGAAATGTGGTATCTTCATAGTGGTTGTTCAAAACACATGATGGGTGACAAATCCAAAGTTTCAGTGTTGACTTTAAGGGACAAGGATTTTTCCCATACTAAGACAATAATAAAGGAAATTTTTTTGGAGTTGGTCCAGTTGGTACACCATCCTCTACTATTGATATAGTCTTATATGTTGAGGGCCTTAAACATAATTTACTTAGCATAAGTTTTTATGTGACAAAGGCTTCAACATGGTTTTCAACTCTGACACTAGCATCATTGAAAATAAGGTAACTCATATACATGGCGAAACGAGCATTGTCTGTGGGCGCGTCCGCATAGCCCGCATTTCTTTGCGGGAAGGGCATACAATTTTTGTCCACATGCCCGTTTCGCCCGGCCCGTTTTGCCCGCCAAGTTCGCAGACATTTCCGTTGGGCATGCGGGCGGCCCATAAATATAATTTAAGGAAAAATTAAGAAAATTTTAAATAAGTTACGATGTAATGTGATTTTTAATCCCTAAAAAAATTGTAATATAATGTAATTTGTTAAACTTCCTATAAAATATCAAAAAAATTGTTAATTTTTTTATCTTCAACTACTTTATTTAATTTCATTTCATTTATTAAATGAAATTTTATTTTTTTTAATTATTCAACAATGCCCGTGACCGGCTGTTAGCCCGTTTTAAAACGGGCAGGACATTGAATTTTGTCCGTTAAGCCAATGCGGGCATGCCCATGCCCGCTTAAATTTTTGCTGGCGCGGGCTAAGCGGGCCGGGCGGCCCATTTTGCCATCTCTAGTAACTCATGATGCAAAACTTATAGAAAATAGAATAATATTTATATGATTTCTTTAGATGTTATATCCTTAAAAATTAAATATCTAATTTTTAATAATGTTGATGCATGGTTATCACATATGAGAATAACACACATCCACATGTAGTTAGTTTGCGCAAAATCAAACAAATTATGTGACGTGTCAAAAGTGCGAACAAACTAAAGTATTTTTTAAACCTGAATATATAATTTTCACTACTAAGTCATTTCAATCACTGCAAATGAATTTGTTTGGTCCATGACTAAATGTTTTGGTCGCAATTATTATATTCTTCTAATAACAGATGATTCTTCAAAATTCACTTGGACACTATTTTTAGTAAATTGACAATGCTAAGATTGTGTCAAAGCAAGTGATTGTATATGTTGTTGTTAGAAGTTATTGAAGATACATCTTTTGAATGTGATTTGTATAAAATGGCTTTGAGTTGATTTGTCTGGGACTAATGACAAAGCATTGGTGTGCTGAAAAATAAGTTCGGCAACAACAATTGATGTATATTAATATTTTCATGATTTTATATATTTTATTGTATGTTTAGGTCATAACAAAAGAAAAAATGAATGTTGTTTCAATACATATATCTAGGGGTGTAAGCGGTTCTAGTTTAAACCGCAAAACCGATGGAATTGAATCGAACCGAACCGAACCAAACCACAAAATGTGGTTCGGTTCGGTTTCGCAGTTCGGTTCGGTTATTTTTTTAAGGAACTGTTTATGTTCGGTCTGGTTTATGGTTTTAGAAATTTAGGAACCATTGGAACCGAACCGCATATTAAAGAAATATATACTAGAGATTAGAGAATAATGTTTTATTATTGTTTAAATTCTTCAACCAATTTTCTAGCTTAAATTATCAATTTTTGTGTGAATTGTAGTGTTATATATGTTACTAAATTGTTATTAGTTAATATTATATATGTTATTAGTTACTAAATTGTTTCCTGGTGTCTTTTGATTTGGAACATATTTTCCAACTTATGTGATATTGAGTTTGAAACTAACATATATCATATATTGTTATACATGTATTGTTACATGTGTTACTAATTATGAAATGTAAGAGTATAAATGTAACTATTATATATTTTACTAATTGATATATATATATATATTACTAATCATGAATTGTATTGTTATATATGATTCATAATTTTTTATAATAATAGTAGTAATGTTTATCCTTTTATGATAAACAATATCTCATGTAATACATTTTGAATTTTCAATTGATGCAAGATTTTTTATAAAAAAGTAAATGGAAAAATCGTGGAACCGAACTGAACCATTCAAGAGCGGTTCGGTTCGGTTCTTATAGTTAAATTTGCGGCTAATTGAATAGAACCAAACCATATATTTTTTATTGGTTCGGTTACTAAAATGCACCAAAAATCGAACCGGACCGAATTTTTACACTCCTAATATATCATCAGATTTTGAAGACATTGCTTACTTAACACAAATTTATTTAACTTAATGACACAAATTTGTTCTCTAACACCATAGTATGACATATTGTATTAGTGGAAAATTTTATAATTTTGTTGATTGTACTTTTCAAGTTTTGTTCATAGTAATTTTCAAATGCACATCATGTATTTTTTGAAAAATATGTATACCACTTATAACTCTGCAAGTCCCAAATTTATTTGTGTAGATAATATGATATGCTTCTTGAAAAACAAATAATCATTATCGTGTTAAATTATTTTATAATATTGTAGATATGCAATTTAAGGAATTTTATGATTGTTTCTACGGAATAAATATTCAACTGTTTTTTTTATGTCTTATTTGAGTCTAGCCGATTTCTTCTCTAGTTTTGATAACAAAACATAGAATTTGCAAAGTTTTATCCAACATGATTTATGTTCAATTGATTTGTTGATGTTTGATAATCAATTTGAGACTTAAATCAGTAATATGCATAATAGTGTTGAATTTGTTTATTATCTTTAAAATAAGTTGGTTGAAAGTAAAAAACATATTGTTTACCCATTAGTTTGTCTTTTTTAAAGTTAGCAATACAATTGTACAAGTTTTTCAACTACAAATATTTTGAGAAATAGGTTGCATAATTAAATGAAATATGCATAGATGAATGATTATCTAGTGACTTATATTGAGCGAGAAATGTTCAACATTGACAACATATTAATCAATTCATTGTCTTCAAAATGTGAACCCACCTAGAAATTAATTATGAAATATATAATTTGTTTGATTAAATATAATTAAATGTTATAATTTTGACATTAAAATTTCATATTTTTATAATTTGTAATATTTATTATTTTAATTTTTGACCTATGTATACATACTCTTGGATCCTAGATCTCAGTGTCCATATTTGTATTACTTACAATCTTGATAAGATTAGAACAATGGGTTATCTTTGGGAGATGCAGTCACTACTTTGGATAGTGTTTGCTTAATCCAATTGGTCATCATTTCCTTGAATAATCACACTAATTGGTCATCATTTCCTTGAATAATCCAATTGGTCATCATTTAAAAATTGAAAAACACAAGGTCCCAAAATAATTAAGATACGGATCAAAATAATTAAGGACTACTTTAACTCTAAAAATGAATAATGTGACCCATATCTTAATTATTTTGGGACCTTGTGTTTTTCAATTTTTAAAGTACCAAATTGGTAAGGTAAAAAATATGAGAAATTGAAATGAATTTTTAGTTTAACATTAATTGTTGGCAATGCAATGGTTAAACATAGTTACCAGCATAGGAAAGGATGTCTACCATTGATGCAAATAAACATGTTCAATACAGTCACAAACTTCAACAGAGTTGTGTAACTTGGTGACACCTTACACTCCAAGCCATAGGTAAAACAAAGCCATAAATACTACACAAACAAAACAGAAATGGCTGAAAACACATTAGAAGACATAAGCAGAATGCCTCCACATATTAGAAGTCCTTAACCTATGGCTAATAACATAATTCAAAGGAGTTATAGATTAGAACATGGTTTTATATTACAGCATTCTGTCATCATCACTTGTGGCGGCTCACAATCGGCCTCAGCAAAAGAACATCGAGTTGGCGACATTCTCCTGCAATTTGGGCAGCTGAGGAACAGGGACAGCTCCAGCAGCAGTCAGTCCACCATGGCTTGAAGATGTCTCAGATTTATCTTCAAATTTCATAAACTGCCCTAACTGAGTAGCAGCCAAGTGTGCATAGCATATCGGCGCAACTGCAGAGGGAGAGAATTTAACTCAGTTTTTTTAATCATGAATTTGGACAAAATATCCATCTATACAAATAAGTAAATAGTGTTTAGGAATTTACCAACAGATATGGCAGTAGTACTCCTCTGATAGCTGTCATAGAAATAAATGATGAACTTAGATTGATCTTGACTAATGCGTAAGTATTATCAGTAAAGGTTAGGTTGCACATTGCATCTGGGTCTCGCTTAAAGAGGCCGAAGAAAGTAGATGTACGCAGTCTTACCCTCGCAAGGGAAGGTCTTTCCAGGATTTGAATTCATGACCTCCGAGCCATAAGGCAAGCAACCTTATCATTGCGCCAATATCACTCTAATGAAACAAAATAGGACAAAAGTTCAACTTACACATATGATAGAGAATGGACAAGCTCTTGCAGCTCATCAGGAGAGAAACCAATCTCATCAAGCAAAACATGGTAATGTGTAGGCCTACTGGTACCCTGTTCAGGAAAAATTTAGAAGGAAACATTGAGGTAAGTTCTTACACAGGCTTGGATGCCAAGATAAAAGATGTAATGTAACTTGGTGCTGATTCACAAACAGAAATGGAACCGGGATGAAAGAAGGGAATCGGGGCACGATTAACTTCTCAGTCTTATTTCCACTTTATATTGTTTAGGAAGTATTTTCATTGGTGGTTGTAGTTTTGCATCCACCTTGTTTTATTCTTGTAAAATGGAGAAGATTTACCATGTCGAAGTGTGTACTAGATTATTACTCATTATCTGGCAACAAGTACACCTTGACATACGAAACCTTCCCCACTTTACAGGAAGAATTAAGCAAGGTTGACGCAAAAACTATAACCGAGTGGATGAAGATACTTCCTAAACAATACTTCATTGTCACAAATTTCCAAATTTTAAAATGGAAATAAGTATCTTCAACCATTATTCCAAACTACGTCAGATTAAAATGGAAACATTTTAAAATTGAAGCAAATATTAGTTCAACCTATCAGCCACTCTTCAAAAATAAACCAGATAACATACAAAGCAGAATATAAATTGAATAAAGTAGAGATATCTAAAAGAAAAAACATGCACATATTAAAAAGAACAGTATATTGAAAAAAGGTGGATACTTACTATCATTCCAGCATGTGCACATAGGTAGAAATCATAATTTCTTGGATGACAAATTTTATTGTCAATAACAGTTCCTGCAGAACAAGTTAATTAAAAGCCAGAAGATCGAGTCAAATAGAAAACTTAGAATCTTACGAAATTTCTCTAAATTACACTTGCCAGGGGGAACATTGTCAGGAGAGCCTGGCTGGAAGAATCTTGTGTGGTGATTCTTCTGAGCAACAATTACCAAAAACTTGGGGTTCCACTTATCATCAAGAAACTTACACGCCTGATAAGTTCAAAGCCAAGATCAGTCTCTTTGTGACTAAAAATGCTTAATATTTAAATAGCGTAGTTGATCAGCTTAAGAACCTCAATGATTTGATCAAGTTCAATGTTCAAAACTTGATTGAACTGTGATTCACTGACACCATCCCTACATTGAACAGAACAAAAAATAATAAAACGAAATGATCAATAAAATTATATAAAACTGTCAAGAATGATCAATAAAATTTAAGTGAAGATACAAAATGAATAATAAATTTATAGCAGTGAACAGTAATTGGCCACTTGGAGGCAGGAGTTTTAAAACGAAAAAACTGCGGAATTTGAAAGATAAATAAATTACAGTAAAGACTGTACCACATGGAAGATTTTTTTTCCATAATAAGGGGGGAAACTAAAGAATTGTCATCCTGCATAGAGTTGAGCGGCAGATGGAGAACCAAAACTATGCTATATGCACAACTTCTCACAGAAGCTTTTGACATTTGTTTCAAGCCACAAACATACCATTGCATAGAGTCATAGAGCATAACACACTTGCATGATTTTCAAATAAAACAGAAGTGCAAAATGCATGTTTCTCACAACGTGGCGTATGGTGACACCACTCTTGGTGGGACTACATAACCAAAAATACCAAAAAAATTGATTTGAACGAGCAAAATATGTAATTCTCATACCCTAATTTAGACCACACGGAACATTACTCAACAATATTCCATATCAAACATCACAATAACAAAACATAGTAAAAACTTCAAGCATTTATAATTCTAACTTTAACTAGTAACTACTAAAAACAAAGAACAAAAAAATTATGTATGAGCAATGCTCTCAAAGAAAAATCACCTGAATATGATTATGTTATCTGGTTTTCTCTTCCCAGAAGTTACATAGAAATCAAGCAAGAGTTCCCTGCAGTTGATGAAACCAATAAAATCAGACAGTTCTTTTACATAGACCACAAGGAAAACAAGGTACAAATTAATGGACAACAGATTTCGTGAAACATTTGCTCGTAGAGGAAACCATGAAGAAATGCTCCAAAACCATGTGGTTCAATAATCATGTGGCACCTACTCGACGGAGAGTCATTATTTAGTTATTAAATTACAACTTATAAATAAATCAACCTCATGATGCCTTCATCCTCCTTTTCCGATACTTTCTTGAACAAGTTATCTATCATTTCTGCTTTTGCAGACTGGGTACGTACACATGCTCTATACTTTGAGATCAGAGGCCACTGTCTAGAGCTGACAACCTGCATATGTTGGCAGGCATCAATCAAGCATTTAGGCAAATAGAAAACAGTAAGACTTCATCAAAAAAGGCTTAGCTCTGACATAAGCTTCAAAAGTGACTTATCACTTACTGCTGCAATTGACGGAATATCAGACTGTCCTGGTGAGCCGTGTGATACGTCCATGCCTAGAATGAGGGTGGGTGCTTTTGAAACAATGGGAAGAGAAGGAGTGTGTTCGACGCATAACAATGAATTCAACCCACCAAGCTGTAGGGCAATAAAGAATTCAATGAAAAACATGTCATTATGTAATAGAAACAATTAAGAATCATTAAGGAATTCATCACTTCGTCTATTGCGAAGTCATTATGTAATAGAAACAATATTTAACTGGTCAGACAAAAATATGGACAAGAAAATGGCTGCACTGTATTTCCAGCGTACAAACCCAAGTAACTATATACCTTGGCATTGATCTTCAACATAACATTAGTCAGAAATTGATCATTCACCCTAGTAGGACACATGCACTGATTAACGATACCATAATCAGCAAGATTCTTCTTTTTCCATGGACCTTGAATGTCAAATTAGTTTTCATTTAGAACACTTGACAACTGCTTATGCATGAATACAAGATAAATGTATTAACGACACTAACCATAAATTTCACAGTTTTTCCGATCAGGAAGCAGACAGAGAAGGAACTGGGGAGCCCCAGGAAGTTTTGACTGGATGCTCTCGAACATTTTCTCCACTCTAACCATAGGTGGGGCACGGCGAAACTGAGCATTCTCTTCAAACACATCAAATGGGGCATCTATCGCCTGTAAAAATCGAAGGAAACATTTCAGCCAGTAGCTCTATCATGCTTCTCAATCAATATGCAGTTATAGAACTTACAATTCCTTTCATTTCTCCAATTCTAATCAGATCCCTCACAAGTCCTCTTACATCACACCGTGCAGAAAAGTTAGCCACAGCCCATCGTTCTATCTTTGTTGGTTGCACAAATTTCTGGGAAGGAATTGAGTTATTATATTAGAACATCTAAATCAATATTATTAGGAGGACCATGTAAAAACTCGGCTTATATGAGATTTGAATTAATACCTTGGTACTAACATTCCATCTGCCATTCCTTGGATTCAGATCCTCACCATTGCCAAATTTCAACTATTAGAGAAGATTCAGCAATCAGTTTAAAAGCAGAAATCAAAATACTATTCATGTATAACAATTGCTAAATGAGTAAATTATTTTAACATCACAATTAAAAAAAAGACCCTTTTAGAGTTTTAATGCAATAAATAAAAAGTTCAGTCGTGTTCATCAAATTAGAACCTGAATAATAAATTGGGACGCTTAAAACATATCGGATACAGCCAATTTAACAAACAAAATCATCAGCAAAGAAAAAATGAAGGGAATAAGTTCAATTGAAAGAATACAGCAGAAGCTCATGGTTTTATCTTGAGGAGGCTTCTGGATTTTGTTTTTCTTATGGTTAACAGGTATTGTGGACTCAAGTGTTAACAAAATTTTCTTAAGGGAGGACTCGTAAAACCATATATCAGACAAGGGTTTCTAAAAATGGAGGGCTGACCATTAGTTTCGAAAACTTCCTACAGAAGACGAAAACAAGTTGCTATGAAATTAAAAAAAAAGTAAGGATGTAAACAAAATTATAAGTTATCCTCATTATAAAACGGAAAGATAAGCTATCTCCAATATAAGATGTAAAACAGTTCATATTATAAGCTATCTTCATTATGTAAAACAGTTTTCATATTATAAGAAGGAAAACAAATTACAATGCCATTGGATAAGGGAAACAATGACATTTCTCAAACAAGAGGACTAGTAAGCCTTGACAGACTTTGAGCAAGGTAAATATTTTTGGCTTTAAATGGAAGAAAAGTGAGACGTAAATTACATAATAAAAATGACTAAGAAAATTTACAAGCACAATGATAAAAAAAATACCCTTGGAGCTGGCAAAACACGACCCTCCACTTCAGTAAAGCCAGTGCTTATAGAAACTCCACAATTACGAAGCAGAGGTTCAGAACCATAGTTGCTGGTTTTAAGCGCCTTCATAGAATATACTAGTAAGATCGCTTAACTCAGATGTATGGATTAAAATTGTACACTCAATTAAGCTATACTTACAGCAGACAAAATCTTCATCCTCTCATGTGGCTTCTGCCTGGACTTCTCTACCAGTGAAGCCCGTTGAAGCGTGGACAGAGCTTTTGTATAACGTTGCAAAGACACCAACTCACAAAGCTGCCAACAGAAATTAAGAGACAGTTGAAAACCTTATATGGAATTTAGATACATCTGAGCTCTATTACTACTGAAATTTGCAGTATAGAAAACAAAAAGAAAAATCTCAACTCACCTCAATGGGGAGATATGTTGGCCTTTTAGGCTTGCCAACATTGAGACATGGAAGCTCAGCAGAGTAACGGAGATTTATATTGCGATTATTAACAAAATAATCATAAACAGTCACTTCCTCAGTACTTTCTTCACCATCTCTTCCGCCCCTGTTCTTCAGAGTAAAACTGCAAAATCCACACATTCATAAAAGATTTCAGCTCATCATGTAATGAACAACTCTACAATTACAAATACCACACATACACAACATCAATAATTGGCCACCCTCGACCAAAGGAATTTAACAAAATTAAAAGATTAAAGAAATACGTCTGCTCTCTGCATGGAAGTTCGCTGAGCCCATTAATTTTGTACTCTTGATTGGATGGGCTAACTTTAATCCTCAGATTTTTCAGTGTCCTTTTGGCCTGTTCAAAAGAAATGAATACAATATCTTTTGAAGTAAAATATCAATCTCGGGTAATAAATAATTATTCCAACAAATTGTTTACCTTTGCCCAGTCAATTTGAAATGGGTCTCTGACATTTTGATTGGCAATTAGGAAGTCCACAACAGGTCCCGGTTGAATTATCATGGTAGTGGAAACATCTAAACAAATTGGAAGATAGCAGGAATTAGACTGCAAATAATGACATCAGAAGTTTGCATATAGGACACAGATCTAACCTATGTTAAGAGACAGGCCACTCTGTGTAGTTCTAAAGCTTGAATGGAATCCTCGGCAGCCAAGAACGCCACCTCCCACATCAGCAAAATTATTCGGATCATTGTGGAAGAATGATTGACGGACAAGTAGGCAACCTCTGCAACAGTGATAACATGCAGTTAAAATATTGAGGCATCAAAATGCATTATCATATATATAGAAAGAAAGTTCTTAAAATTATGGCAGCACAATCAAAGAAAAAAGACGGCATAATTTGCTTACTGCTTTGCCGCATGTTGCCTCAATACAATATCAAGCACTCTAATGGCTTCTTGGAAGTTCTCCGACTCCTGCCCTCGTAAGGCATTGGCAATGGCCTGCATTGGGATTTTCGCAGCATAGCTAAGCTCTACCTTGAATGTCTTTGCACGATATGGGCGCCGAATTCTCTTTTTGTCACTGTCATTGTCCCCATGACCATCAGGGCTACAATTGCCATTATTATTCCTAGTAAAAGAGAATTAAACCATTATGCCGCCGAAACAATAACACGAAAACCAATTGAAAACCAATTTGGAATGCAAAACAACAATCAAAAACCAAGTCATGTATACCTGTTGGATGTCACATCCTCCAGAACAACTTCAAACTCGAGTTTGTTTCGCGGTAGAGATCCGATGGTAAACAGGCTTTTCTCCCCATCATACGCAAAGTCCTTACCATTTAACTCTGAATCATATGTCTCCTGCACCCGATCCATTATCTTTCGCCCTACGCCCTTACCTTCAACAGGGCGTCCATCTTCATAAGAAAAAGCCACCTGATCATGTGCCAAGTAAAAATAAATAAAAAACGTCAAGTCCGAGTGAGTATCTTAAGCATAAAATAGTACAAAATCAAGATATGTGTGAAGGACTTACGCTATAATGGAAGAAATATCCATCATTGGTATTGACATTAACTTTGAAATGATTGGTTTGAAGAGATATCTTCATTCCTTTTGATCCCAGACCGCGTCTGGCTATCGGAAATCGGGAAGCCTTTTTCTTAACAGGTTCAGCAGGAACAGGAAGGACATCTTCTGCTTTGACAGGTACAACATCTGGTGGGACAATGGGAGGGGGTGGGGGCAAAGACTCCTCACTGCCATTGCCGTTACCATTGCCGTTGCCATTTCCATCTGGCTCAAACGAATCCATATCCTAAGCATAAAAAGTAAAACAGATTGGAGGTAAAATTGGAGTGCATTGTATTGAATAATATGAATAACTTGAAAAAGCTAAAGTTGACAACAATATAAAGGCAATATTAATGTCAGTACTATATTATATAGATTAACTAAATACAAGTTAATATAACATCATGCTATCATTACAAGTTTTCTAACAAACCACAATAACATTCTTAACAAAACTTAGGAAAGAATTAAACTGAGTAAATGCTCAAATATTGTATCATGTTTAACACAGATTCGTGTGCATGCATGTTAAGAATGTAGTTGATAATCATGAAATCCTTGATTCCCTCATCTCAAACAGCATCTCCACTAAATCAAAGCATGAAAATAGGTACATTTATTGAATGACAATCCCTGAGTGCAGATTAAACAAAAAAGCACAGGAAAAACAGTTCATTTGTTTCTATACACAATGAAAATATAACAGAGCTAAACTTGAGAAAATCAAGTGGCTAATAATCCAAAAAACATGAAGTTGAGAAATTGAAGAAATTGTGGTTAGCAAAAATGTTATTAAAGTGGGGGAAAGGACACGCATACAATGCAGGTAAAGCAAGATTAACACTTGCAGTATATAAGATACTCAAATAAAGCAAAAGCTCTAACATAAAAAAAAAATTAAAAATTTCCAACCAACAAATAAAGCTCTTGACTTTCCAATAAAAAACCATGAACCCCACTTTCCAAAAAACCATGAACCCCAAATAGCTAAATAACAACAATAAGTACAAAATAAAAGAATAAACAAAATTTCAACTAGAAAAATACAAACCTTCAAGCAAAGACTTTCCATTTCATGGAGAAAATGAAGTTTGAAGATGAAAGCAGAGACCTTTTTCATCAAACATGGGAGATCTAACTCAAAAACATGCAAACCTAAAACAACCTCAAAAACCCAGAACAAATAAAACAAAAAACACACCAACACAGCAACTGCAACATAACATTACCAAAAATCATAAAAAAACATGAACATTTTACTCATGAGGTAACATGCAGCACCAAAACAACCTCAAACCCCATTCTCATTTCCATAAAAAAAGACAATAAACAAAAAAATAGTGATGATGAGACCTTAAACTGGAGGATGAAGAAGAGAGAGAAAGGTTTTAGTTTCCAGAACCCTAAAACACAAGGAGAGAAGAAAAGTGGAGGTTGAAAAATGTGTTGTTGTTACAAGTGTGTGAAAGGAAGTGTATTTATCTTAAAAAAACAAAGGTAAGTGTGAGAGAGTGTTGT
Organism: Lupinus angustifolius; assembly: GCF_001865875.1. Lineage (NCBI taxonomy): Eukaryota > Viridiplantae > Streptophyta > Magnoliopsida > Fabales > Fabaceae > Lupinus > Lupinus angustifolius. The sequence goes on from NC_032012.1 coordinate 12,709,712, forward strand.
TATGTGAGGTGTGTGTGGTACTTTTATGTGGAATGTGACCGAGTCAGTGGGGTTTCACGCGTGTGCCTTATCTACTTCACTGCATTATGTGATGGTTTTAGAAGTCCAAAAATGCTTTTTTTATGGACAAGTCCATACACCTATGATGTTATGTTGGCTCGGTTAGTTGTTAAAAAAACATAGGAAAAACTAACTACATTTAGCTATAAAGGGTAAATAGGATCAAGTTCTAAATGAGTTTAATTCAACCTTATAAATAGTGTAGTATATACAGTATATTATTTATCATTCATTTAAAAATTTCTTATATTATGAGTATATATTTTGTTTCTCTCTTATAAAACTCTACTCGGAAATTAAACTGAAATATCTTATATTAGGTTTAATCAGTTAAATTGTCTAATCAAACTACATAATATCATATATAATTAATATTTATGTAATTATATAAAAATGCAAAAAAATTATATAATTATATAAGTAAGGTGTTTTTGTCTTTTGGGATAGGAATAAAACAAAATATTAAACTAGTTGGATTATTTTGATTTAACTAAGTTTAACATAGTTGGATCAGAATTTTCTTAATTCAAAATAGTCCAACAAAATTACAAACTAAAATTATCTTCAAATCTGGGTGGTTTAGTTATATATATTCAAAATTGCAAACTAAAATTGAAAACAACAAAATGATGGTTTAGTTATGTATATATTCATTTAAAACGTGTAAAATTAATTTCTTAAATTAGGAAAAAAAAAGATTGTGTAATGGTTATTTCGTGATTAAAAATAGTATCAAAATTACATAAATGATAAAATTTCATAAAATAAGGAAAACATCTAGGATCATGTAATTGCTATTTCATGTTTGAAAACAGCATCGAAATAATAACATATCATTGAGCCTATCTCAAAATTATATTTAAGTTTATGAACCAAATTGTCCTAATATAAAGTGCTCTAAATAAAAAATAAAATATGAACAAAATGTTGATATAGTGACATAAAGTCCCGCTAGAATCTATAAAAACTAAAAGGTTAAGAATTTGATAACAACACTGATTGGACATTGTAGTAGACACAAACCCAAAAGAGATAAATACTTTAAATATAAGAGATATCATTGGCACTAAAAAAACAAAGTATCAAATTGATAACGTAAATCTAAAAACAAGCAAGTAAAAGCAGTAATTTAGGAGTTAAAATTTCAAGATCCATCCCTCATTCACGCTCTCCCTAGCCTCAAGATATGAAAAAAAGGTAATTAACAAAAAATGAGTTTAATAATATTAATGAACCTTTTAAAAATAGAAAATATTAAACGCATCACCTTTAATTCACACACTGCCAACCAGGGGCAAATTTATGGTGTACGTGTAATTTGACTTTGTTATTATCATAATAGTGTAACTTTGTTTTTTATTACAGAAGTAGCGTAAATTTGTAAAAATCGTCAACCCCATAGGCATTTTCCCTTTTTTGTCCTATTCACACCTAAATCGTCAACCACATCGCAGTTTTATTTTTTTATTCATTTCATTCAGAACTCGTCAACACAGCAGGCGATTTCAACTTTTTTTTATTTTTTTCATAAAACTCCATTGACATTGGAGTTTTTCATATTTAATTTTTTTTTATATTTGTCTAGCAAAATCGTATATGGCAATTGAGTTTTATGAATTTTAATTTTTTAATTTTCAATGGAGTTTTATGTCGGTAAATATACACATTTTGGTGCCGGATGTGAGTGGCGAATTCGCGCTTCTTTTAATGTTAAGTGCGACATTTGGGAGATTAAAAAAATTAATGGAACACATAGTTGTATATTAGGGTTAGTCACATCAATGTGGGACTTCATCACATGGACGTCATTAAGGTTTTGCCATGGAAAATTAAAAAATTAAAATTCATAAAACTCCATTGCCATAGACGATTTTGCTAGGAAAATATAAAAAAAAATTAAATATGAAAAACTCCAATGGCAATGGAGTTTTATGAAAAAAAATAAAAAAAGTTGAAATCGCCTACAGTGTTGACGAGTTCTGAATGAAATGAATAAAAAAATAAAACTCCGATGTGGTTGACGATTTAGGTGCGAATAGGACAAAAAAGGGAAAACGCCTATGTGGTTGACGATTTAGGTGCGAATAGGACAAAAAAAAGGGAAAACGCCTATGGGGTTGACGATTTCTACAAATTTACACTACTTCTGTAATAAAAAATAAAGTTACACTACTATGGTAATAACAAAGTCAAATTACACCTACACCGTAAATTTGCCATTATCTTTGAATCACCTTACTTATCTTTCACTGTTGTGTATCTATACCAAGAAGCATAAACCGAATAAAAACAAAATTCAAAACTCTAATCACTACCAACAGATAGTAGAAGTGGTTGAATTTGTCTATATTTAGGTTATTACTTACCAACCACTTTCACTTGTGTTTCATCATCATCCACTATCGTCAACCTCTCCTCCCTCTCTTAGATGCAATCATGCTCCTACAAACAACCCGACTAATCGGAATTACGTTCTGAGTGAACCTGGAAGGAGACTTAGGTTACTCGTCGATCGACTCTGGTTCTTCATTCAATGACAAAGCCACCACGTGTAGCACCACTCCACTATAAACGAATCTGGCAGTGGCTTCCACGGCTTCACAAACCAGCGACGATCGAACACTAGGTGACACATCAATGTTCCACAACTGCCATGTCGTCTTGTTGGTGTTGTACCACTAACGTTTTGGATTTGCAATGGGGGGAGTAGGTGATGACCATCCTCCTCTGCCCAAACCCATGATGATAGAAGAGGGAACCATCGATTTGGTGAAGCGGTTCGAGAATTTCCTAAGCATGAACCATCGATTTGGTAAGTAGTTCGAGAATCTGTTGGAAAGTATGACTTAAATCACGTCAAGCATGGGGTCCTAGAAAACATAAATAACATTTCAAGGCACAAGACCTGGAAAGATTGACATTAAATTTACATAGAAGACACTAGACCCAGAAAGCTAGAATTGAACATTGAGGTACTAAACTCGGAAAACTTGATTTGGACATCGAGATACTAGACCCTGAAAGCTTGAGTTAAATGTCAGATCAAGGTAATGTCATTTCTATTTTCTCCTTTCTCAATGTTCTATCTTCCTTTAATGGTAATTGTCAGTGCAATTTCTTTGCCCTGAATTTTGCCATTTTTATTGAGGTTTCTCATAAGGCCTTTTGTTTATATCTTTTGCACTTTCACTGATGAACATTTTAATTGTCATTTGGTCGAACATTATTTACGTGACTAATTGGAGTTGCCACCTTGTAGAAAAATTCTTTTATGTCCGAATATTGGAAAGATTTAGCCTTTGAGCTAGAACTCTGGATTCAGGAGTCGATTACGAATATGGAAATGTATTAGCATCTAGTCTGTCTGTCATCAAATAGTACCCACAATAATCACATGGAATAAGTATACTCAAAATTTTATTAAATCAAATGATTATTTATAGAAACAATAAGATATTTTTTTTATTTTTTTGTCTCACAAGAGTTTGTCTTGCTCCTATGTATCCTTATGTACAATGGGGAAATCAAGACTATGTAGTTCTTGGAAGAAAAAATGATTAGTTGTTGGGTTGATTTTAGTTATGAAAGTGATTTCAGAATTTATAGGAGGTTGTGAACTGCTCCAGTTAAGGAAAAAATATACAACATTTGCTTATACCACCTTACCCATATTGAGAGAAAGAAGAGGCAGTATAATAACCACTCAACATTTTTCTACTAATAAGATAGGAAGTTAAGATTGACATATATCAATTTATTTATGCTAGAGAAAGAAGAGATAGTACGACAACCGCTCATCAATTATATGCTAATATGATAATAATATACAACAATATTTGTCGTCTTATCTATATTAGAGAGGAGGAATAGGCAGAACAACAACCGTTCATCGTTTTCTACTAATATTTTAGGAAGATAAGACTTGAGTTGATATCGCTTCCATAACCCTAGAACTTGAAAGGATTTTTATGGAATTACTTTTATTGAAAATGTTTACTATTAGGGGACTTTTCGCATAAATAGTGGGTGTTATGGCTCTTGATTCCCGCATTTAATATAATTTCAACAAAAAATGAATCTTATTTATTAGTGGGTTCAGTTAAGCATGACATATATTAATTATTATAACGAATTTTTAATTTTTATAACAACATTAATGACCAATTGATTATCGTTTTGAAATTTACAAAATAATTTTTTATTTAAAAATTTGGGTAAGAGTTTTGAAGGATAATGATTGCATTAACCATCAATCGCCAACCCTATTATGAAAAAAAGAAGAGACATTATAATAATCATTTGTCGTTTTTCCATTCGAAGGGAAAAAAGATATGGTTGAAGTCGTTCCCTTATCCTCCAAAGTCTCACAATTTAAATTCTATTTTTTATGCATAGATAAAAATAGAATTATTAATCGAATAAAGCGACAACAATATAAATATTTTTAGTTTTTTATGAGGGTGTGCCATCAGAGGATAGCGTCCATCACCATCATAGGCAGAGACAATAGGAGGTGATGGGGTTGACGGGGAAGCTGATTTGCCTATCCTGTAAGTGTATAAGGGACCAAGTCACACCTCTGCAAAGCGACAACGTCGTCTCCACACCTCTTGTTGGACCCCGAGCGCCCTTCCATAACCACCCCACTGAAATTAAAGCAAGAAATATGTGCATTTAACTATAAAAAGAGATGGACGTGCTAGATTACCTTTGAAGTGGGTATGAGTTTCGACCGTTCCAAGAGGAAATGAGATGGTGGTTCGTAGGTGGTTTGTACTTGATATATGTGAGGGTGTTGTTGCTGGAGATGAATGAACGAGAAGGTTCTAAAGAGAAGAAGCTCATTGTGTATCCTTTGTCTCTTACTCACGACCAAGTCTCATGGATACTCTCTATTTCTTTTCTGGTGGCGGCTAGGCAGTGTTATTAAACTCGGACTGGTCAATAACTCGGTCAGGATACTGGGTCAATGTGTTAGTAGTTCAACCAATGGTTCAATGGTTGGACCGGTTAACTCGGTTTACATTAAAACTTCTAAAAAATTCATAATATTATGTAACAATATTTAATTATCGTACACTCAAAATTTTAAAAATTATCATGCCTAATTAAACAACAAAAAAAGAATGTTTTACTATTATAAGATGACACAAGTAAGTTGATAACATCATCAAACAACATATGAACTATGTTTTAACTACAAAAAAAACATACAATAAATTTAAAATTTAATTAAATAACGAAGATTTTGTTATAATGTAAACTAACAAATGACAAACATAACTATAAATAAGTTAAAAGTACAAGTTTTCACTGAAAAATGACATCGATTAGGTTGTTTTTTTAAATATTTTTTTGATTGACTCGGCCGGTCCAAACACCCGAGTCACTAGTTTTAGGCTTAAACTCACCGAGTCAACCCAATTTGATGCAAAATCGGTTAGATGAGAGGCTCGGACTTGTTAGATGTCCGGTACCTGGTTGAACTAGTCAGACCGGCCGGTTCGAGCCAAGTTTTATAACACTGCTACTAGGGTTTTTTTGTTGCCTAATTTATTGATTGTGTCTTTTAGGTTTAGTTAAGTGAGGCTTTTTATAGCACACCTAGTCTTTGGATTAGGGTTAGGTATAGGTTAGGGTAATTGTTGTTTAGTCTTAGAAATGTGTCTAATTGCAACTCAGACCCAAGTTGTTTAGAAATTACATTTCTAACCTGGACGAAATTAGGTATTTACAATTTACATGCAAAATATAGGGAATCAATGGTATTTTGGTCCAAATAGATGTAATTATACATAATTGAATATGTACATACAAACATGACGAATGAGTGACCCTCAACAGGTCGGGTCATGCTTGTCTCTTACCTGACCCTAAATATTGTTCGGGTCTAATTGTTGAACATGTCCTTAAACGTAGTGAAGTCCGACCATATTCGGGTCGAATAATGGTCAGGCCAAACCCAGTGAAGTATGACCATACTCGGGTCGAATAATGGTCGGGCCAAACCGAGTGAGAGAGTAAGATCGGGTCTTGTCCACCCATACTTTCAATCATCAATTTAGCCATAAATATAGATCTTCTCCCAATGTATTAGATCATATTTGGATTGATAAGCGTTGTCTTATTTAAGATTTAATTAGTTTATTTTATTTGAATTTATCTATAGTTTATATTTATCTTGCTAGTTACTATTTAGGTGGTTATTATCTTATTGTTTATAACGGTCTTTGACTATATAATAAATTATTTAGACTAGCTCATATTTGAATTTGACCGATATTTATCATCTTAGATTTTAACATCGTAATAGAAAGGTTTTATTCTTTGGGACTTGCTCGTTTACTATTTTGTTGCAATATGCCAATAATTTGGAACTATCATTAGTCATTTCTCTTTGTTGTATCACTTTCTGATTAGTATTCACTCATTTTTCATCAATCTAATAATTCCAATTTCATGCAATAGTGATACAGATGAAAAATAACAACATGCTTCGACAAAAAAAAATTAAATTTCTTCATTTTATATATATTGGTTTTTTCCCAGCAACGATCATTCGAATGATACCCTACCTTCCAGTGATGAATTATATCAGTGTTAACTTCTTTTCTCAGCGATAATCATTCCGATGGTGATTATATTATTGAGTTCTTTTCCACCAACAATCATTCTTGTGATTCCTTTTCTCCGATTGATGAATTATGTTGGTGGTAAAAAAAATTCTCATCGACGACTATTTCGATTGTGATTATACCAATGATTTATTTTTCCACTGACGATCCGTCTAGTGTGCATTTCTCTCAATTATGAATTATTCACTAGTGAATTCTTTTCTAATCAGTGGCGGTCATTTTGTGGTAATTATACTTACAAATTTCATACTTACAACACATTTCTAATGATTTTATGACACCATATAATTAGATATTTATTTTTAATTTTGAATGAGTTATTTTAACGAACTTAAAGTATATTAAACTTTAGCTTGAGTGGGTTTGTTAAAATATACTTGGACTGATAAGCATTATTTTATCTAGGATTTAGTTAGTTTAATTTTATTTGAATTTATGTGTAGTTTATATCTATCTTGTTAGTTTTTATTTGAGTTGTTGTTATCTTACTATTTATTGTTGGGTATCAGCAGGTCAAAATACACCTAGAAGGGGAGTTAAATATGTGTCGCGTATCACTTATTCTCCTTTTCCTATATTTTGCGCAAAATAGAAAACTATTGCACTTAATCAATTAAGCTTTATATTAATCGATAAATCTTTGCTGGACTTAATCGATTACGCGTGTGGATAATCGATTATCATGAGTTCTTGCAGATTTTTTATTTTAATGGTTTCTTGCTATCTAAGTCAATGATTACCAATCCTTATGTAGATAATTGATTACAGAGATTACAGAATGTTGTTTATACAAATTATAACATGTAATACATAATCAATTCAGTTAGCAAGAATATAATAACCAAAACTAAATGAGATTAAGGTTAGAAAATTGTGCACAAGGAAATTTTTATCCTGGTTCGTTTGCGGTCCAGTGCAAATTACACACATGCCTCCCCTTCTAATCTCGGGAGATTTTCTTCTTCACTATTGAAATATGTTTGATACACACAAACTTCTAGTAAACAATAAAACTAAGATGCTACTTTCTTGGTCTCTAGATGTTTGACAACCTTGGTTTGACCTCTCTATCTCTCCTACTAAGATTACCTATCTTTCCGCGATTAGGTCCAAGCCAGGTATGGCTTGCACCAAGACCTCCTAGTCTTCATGAAGAACAACAAAATCTCTTCTTGAAGTGAAGTTACTCACCAAGAGATCACTTTCCTTTATTGAAACAGATTCTGAGTTTTCTTGAGTACTGTATACTCGAATATAACAACGTAAACTCAACTTAAAAACACTAAGTAGAATACTCACACTAACTTATTCTATATGATAAAATTATGCAAAGGTTTTCACAAAACAAATTTTACAATTTTTAGAAAACAGATTTTTCTTACTTTCACATTAAAAACTTATGAAGAAAACAAGAATGAATGTTATGCATGAAAAGCCCTAGAGATGCATACTACAACTTCAAGTTCGAAGCCCTATTTGACATGCTCTTATTCTCTAAACTTTTCTAATGCGACCTATATGACAATGTATGCTCAAAGATCTTCTGAATATGCAAGATATGAAAATATGAACCTTATGCCACATAGGCCAGAATTCCAGCATTTATACCAAACATATTGATGTTGCTATTAATCGATTATTCATCCACTTAATCGATTAATGGGCTGTTCAAAGTTAATTTTTCTGTTACGTCTTAATCGATTATACACTGTCTTAATATATTAACACACCATCAACATCAGATTGGTTAGCTACTGTAATTCTCTAATCGATTACACATAATACTTAATCGATTATACTGATTAAAAATACTTTTCTTAATGTAAGGTAAACTACCTCTATGATATGCATATGTTATACATAGTTTTTCAAATATAATACTTTTAATGTATATGACTATGTATGTGAATGCATGAACCTACTTATCATATGATATCTATATGTGATGTCTCAATTTTAATCTAATTTATATTAAGGCTCTTGTGAGTCTCCATCTAGGTTTACCTAACCTAGAATCGATCTAAGGCAATCATCTTAAGACTTCTATTAAAAGTAAAGCTTACAACTCCCTAAGTCTATAGATGCAATCCTTGAGCCTTCGGCTCGTAGTTTGTTGTACGATCTTCAAACTTACTTTTATGTCCGTTGTCTTCATCAAAATTTAGGTTAGCATCAAATGTGAAAGTCTTGAATCTTTGCGCTTTGAATTCCAAGGCTGCCACGTTCACTTTCTTCTCCTCATTGTAAGAATTGCAATCAAACACTTATTCTATTTTCAATTCCCACTCAAGGTAAGCTTCTGGATGATTTTTGCCAATAAAGGTTGGAACCTTTATCTTGACCCCTTCTACTTTTTTATCTTCTCTTCTTCTCCCTCTCCTTGCTTCCCTCCTTTGTCTACCCTTTCTTCCCTCATCATCCGAGTCACTTGAATACCCATAGGCTCGGTTGTCAAGTCTTCTATCATATTCCAATTTCATTTGCTCCATTTGCCTTTGGTGTGTTTGGAATTGTGTGGTAATCATGGCATGTAGGGTTGCTGTCCTTGGGGACAATGGAGAACTATCACTCTCGTGATTAGACACTTCACTGAAACTCACGTGTATCACTCACTTTTTTGTGTGGAAAATGTAGGAATTGTGTATCACTCAACACTCTATCCTCCACGGCCTTCTTAAGTAAACCAAGTTTTGAACCAAGAATTTTGTGAAAGAAAATCACTCCAACTTCTCAAAATTGGAACGTTGTGACTTGAGTTACACCTCAAAGAAAAGAATTTGACACCTTTTTTTTAGACTCTTTTCGGATTCTTTGAACTTTTTGAAGAATCACTTTGACACTTTTTTTGACACTTTTGATTTTGTTGGACTTTGACTCTTTTTTGCACTTTTTGATTTTTTATTTTGGACTTTGACACTTTTGAAAGATAAAGATAAAGAAAGATAGATATACTCACGGCCAACAGAAGATTAGTGAACACCAAGTAAGAGACTAGCTCTAATGCCACTTGATGTGAACCTCTTAGGTAAAAGGCTCTTGAAACGATATATCTTGGTTGGTGTATGGCCTAGGCTCACGGTTGAGTAGAGCCCTTGAGATTATGCAGCGGAAATAACTTGTGTTTGGATAAAAGAAGATGGGTAAGATTTGAGGTGAAGGCACCACAAACAATTCAGTTGTTTGATAAACCAAAGTGATGCTCGCCACAAGAACTTAGTTCTTGATAAGAACTTCTAATCTTGGTTCAACCAAGAAGGTTTGGAGAATACTCTCACAAGGATATAATCCTTTTTGATTCAGAAAGGAATTCAATTTACTTTCAACTCAATGTTTATTTCATAGCAAGAAGCATTACATTTATAGGCAAGCCTCTAAG
>NC_032012.1:12719882-12721215 GCF_001865875.1 Lupinus angustifolius
TGAGCACATGTGTTTCGTGTGCTTTATTACAATTGAAAACAAACTTAATGACTTGGCCTAAGGTGCTTGATTGCCACGGATGGATAGTGATAAACATAGGATTCCTTTTCTCCTTAAGTGCACGGCTCAACCATTAAGTGAAATGATCAAGAGAATTGCATACTCCTTAATGCTCACGGCTAAGCTTTGATGAGCTTCACTGGATTCTTCTAATTTGGCACATGGAAATTGTTGCAATTAAGCCTTCTTAATGCTCCTCGGGTACACTTGGACTTGGCATAGGATTCCTTTGCTAAGGAATGAATTTCCCATGGCTAAGTGTTGATTAAGGATGCACTAAATAGCATAGGATGTCATTTGTGCAATATGGTAGGCTGCCAACGGCTAGGACATGTGCATAAAGCACCATTAATGCACCATTAAGGTCTCAAACGACCATATGCAAATTCCACACGAGCAACTTTGCTCCAACAGCTCTGAAATTAACTTAGAATTCCTCTGAATGAATTGTGCCCAGGTGGATTTAGCTCAAACGGTCCAAACATAGTGTTTAAGCCTAATAAATGCTCCATTAAGATCCTCTACGATCACTTTGTGATTTCCCTCGAGCAATCTCCTTCCAACGGCTACAATAGTCTTTATTTACCTGCCAAATAAAATTAGACAAAGTTAGAATGAGTTTGGTTCATGAAAATAATAAGTTGGTCCAAGCATTAAAGTGTCGGTTACACTTTTAGGCTTGACTTAGTCATCCATGAGTTAATTTTCATTCTGCTCAATTTTTATGGACAGATTTATCACAAACATACTTTAATTAAATAAACTAAATGTTGGACAAAAGTTAGCCCACACATTTATTGTAAAAATTAAATTTGCTCAATACTAATTAAATTAAAAGCTAGGCCTCACTCGGTCAGGCTACGCGCAGTGCCTGATACGACACGTTTAGCGCATGCGCCTCGGTCAGATTTTCTAGCCAGGCCAATTTGACCCAGCGCCTGGTGCAACACTGGGTGCACCAAAGTCCCCAACTCGGTCAGGAACTAAGCCTGATGCGTCTGGCTCCGTGCCAAGGCCATTTTTGGCGCCTTCCTCAGACCCGTTGCCTGAGTCTTGCACATGGCCTAGTCCATCCTTGGCTCGGTCAGAATCCTGGACCAAGATGCTTGTGAGCATCTTTACACCCCGTTGGATTTTTTTGGCTCACCATCATGAATCAACATTATGAGTTCACCAAGGGCATTCTGAGCCCTTTTTGCCCTAGCCCTAGTCATAGGACCACTTATGCCTTCAAGACCACCAAGATCAAGGTTAGGCTCTTTGAGGTTCATAT
>NC_032012.1:12721315-12723676 GCF_001865875.1 Lupinus angustifolius
CTCATCCTCATCCTCATCCTCATCCTCATCCTCATCCTCATCCTCATCCTCATCCTCATCCTCATCCTCATCCTCATCCTCATCCTCAACCCCATGCTCGTCCTCAATCTAACCTCATCCTACCCTCCTCCTCATCCTCACGCTCATCCTATCATCCTCCTCCTCCTCATCCTCATCCTATCCTCATCCTCATCTTCATCCTCATCCGCATCCTATCCTCATCCACTTTCTCGGCCTCATCCTATCCTATCCTCATCCACGTCCTCATCCTCATCCTATCCTCATCCTCATCCACATCCTATCCTCATTCTCATCCTCATCCTCATCCTCGTCCTCATCCTCATCCTATCCTCATTCTCGGCCTCATCCTATCCTCATCCACATCCTATCCTCATCCTATCCTCATTCTCGTCGTCATCCTATCCTCATCCTATCCTCTTCCTCATCCTCATCCTATGCTCATCCTCATCCTCATCCAATCCTCATCCTCATCCTCATTCTCCTCCACCTCCTATTCCTCTTCCTCATCCTCTTCCTCATCCTATCCTCATCCTCATCCTCATCATCATCCAATCCTCATTCTCATCGTCTTCCTCACTCTCATCGTATCCTCATCCTCATTCTCGTGCTAATCCTATCCTCATCCTCATTCTATCCTCATCCTCATCCTAATCTTATCCTCATCCTTATCCTCAGCATCATCCTCATCCTCATCCTATCCTCGTCCACATTCTCGTCCTCATCCTATCCTCTTAGTCATCCTCATCCTATCCTCTTAGTCATCCTCATCCTCATCCTATCCTCATCATCATCCTCATCCGCAACCGCATCCTCTTCCTCATCCTCATCCTCATGCTCGTCCTCATCCTATCCTCATCCTCATCCTCATCCTATCCGCATCCTTATCCTTATCCTCATCCTCATCTTACCCTCATACTCATCCTCATCTTCATCCTATCCTCGTCCTCATCCTCGTCCTCATCCTCATCCTCATCTTCATCCTGTCCTCATCCTTATTCTCGTCCTCATCCTATCATATCCTCATCCCCATCCTCATCCTAATTCTCATTATCATCCTAATCCACATCCTCATCCTCATCCTCATCCTCATCCTATCCTCATCCTCATGCTCGTCCTCATACTATCCTCATCCTTATCCTCTTCCTTATCCTCATCCTCATCCTATCCTCTTCCTAATCCTATCCTCATCCTATCCTCACCCTCGTCCTCATCCTCCTCCTCTTCCTCATCCTCATCCTCATCCTCATACTCATATTCATCGTCATCCTATCCTCATCCTCATCCTCATCCTCATCCACATCCTCATCCACATCCTCATCCAATCCTAATCCTCATGCTCTTCCTCACTCTAATCGTATCCTCATCCTCATTCTTGTGCTAATCCTATCCTCATCCTATCCTCAATCGCATCCTCATCCTTATCCTATCCTCATCCTCATCCCATCCTCATCCTCATCCTATCCTCATCCTCATGCTCGTCATCTACCTATCCTCATCATATCCTCATCCTCATCCTCAACCTCATCCACATCCTATCCTCAACCTCAACCTCTGCCTCATCCTCTTCCTCATCCCCTTCCTCATCCTATCCACATCCTCATCCTCAACCTCTTCCTCGTCGTCATCCTATCCTCATCCTCATCCAATCCTCATCCTCATCCTATCCTCATCCTCATGCTCATCCTAATCCTATCCTCATCCGCATCATCATCCTATCCTCATCCTCATGCTCATCCTAATCCTATCCTCATCCTCATCATCATCCTATCCTCATCCTCATTGTCATCCTATCCACAACCTATCCTTATCCTCATCCTATCCTATCCTCATCCTCATCCTCATCCTAATCCTAATCCTCTTCCTCATATTCATCCTCTCCTCATCCTCATCCTATCCTCATCCTCATACTCATCCTCATCCTCATCCTCGTCCTCATTCCTCATCCTCATCCTCATCGTAATCCTCATCGTAATCCTCATCCTCATCGTAATCCTCATCCTCATCGTTATCCTCATCCTATCCTCAACCTCATTCTCCTCCTCATCCTAACCTGATCCTCATTCTCGTCCACATCCGACCCTCATCCTCATCCTCATCCTATCCTCATCCTATCCTCATCCTCATGCTCGTCCTCATCCTATCCTCATGCTCATGGTCGTCCTCATCCCATCCTCCTTCTCATCCTCATCCTATTCATTTCCTCATCCTTTTCCTCATCCTCTTCCCATCCTCATCCTATCCTCATCCTCATCCTCATTCTCTTCCTCATCCTCATCCTCTTCCTTATCCAATCCTCATCCTCTTCCTCAACCTCATCCCCATCCTATCCTCATCCTCATC
>NC_032012.1:12723776-12727155 GCF_001865875.1 Lupinus angustifolius
TAACCTCATCCTCTTCCTCATATCATCCTCATCCTCTTCCTCATGCTCGTCCTCATTCGTGACCTCATCGTATCCTCATCCTCATCCACCTCCTCATCCTATCCTCATCATCATTCACGTCCTCATCCTATCCTCATCCTCCTCCTCATCCACCTCCAATCCTCATCCTCATTTTCTGCCTCATCCTATCATCATCATCATCATCATCCTCATCCTATCATCATCCTCATCCTATTCTCATCCTATCCTCATCCTCTTCCACATCCTCTTCCTCATCCTCATCCTCATCCTCATCCTCATCCTATCTTCATACTCATGCTCGTCCTCATCCTATCCTCATCCTCATCCTCTTCCTCATCCTATCCTCGTCCTCAATCCTCATCCTCCTCCTCATCCACATCCCCATCCTATCCTCATCCTCATCCAATCCTCATCCTCATCCTCTTCCTCATCCTCATTCTCGTCCTCATCCTATCCTCATCCTCATCGTCATCCTCATCCACCTCATATCCTCATCCTCATTTTCTGCCTCATAATATCATCATCCTAGTTCTATCATCATCCTCATCCTATCCTCATCCTCTTCCTCTTCCTCATCCTCATCCTATCCTCATCCTCATGCTCTTCCGTATCGTCCTTTTCATTCTATCTACATCCTATCCTCATCATCATCCTATCCTCATTCTCATCCTCTTCCTCATTCTCATCCTAATCCTCATCCTAATCCTCATCGTCATCCTCATCCTCTTCCTCATGCTCATCTTGATGCTCGTTCTCATCCTATCCTCATTCTAATCCTCATCTTGTCCTCATCCTCATCCTATCCTCATCCTATCCTCGTCCTCATCCACTTCCTATCCTCATCTTCATTCTCGTCCTCATCCTATCCTCATCCTCATCCTCCTCCTCATCCTATCCTCATCCTCATTCTCGTCCTCACATCCTCATCATATCGTCATCCTATCCTCATGCTAATCCTCATTCTCATACTATCCTCGTCCTCATGCTCTTCGTCATCCCCATCCTCATACTATCCTCATCCTCATTCTCGTCCTCATCCTATCCTCATCCTCATTCTCATCCTCATCCTCATCCTATCCTCATGCTCATGCTCGTCCTCCTCCTATCCTTATCCCCTTCCTCATCCTCATCCTCATCCTCATGCTCGTCCTCATCCTATCCTTATCCCCTTCCTCATCCTCATCCTCTTCCTCATCCTCATCCTCATCCTCATTTTCATCATCCTCCGATCCTCATCCTCATCTTATCCTCATCCTCATCTTCATCCTCATCTTCATCCTCATCCTCATCATATCATCATCCTATCCTCATTCTCATCCTCATCCTCATACAATCCTCGTCCTCATCCTCTTCCTCATCCCCATCCACATCCTATTCTCATCCTCATCCTCATCCTCATCCTCATCCTCATCCTCATCCTAATCCTCATCCTAATCCTCATCCACATCCTATCCTCATCCTTATGCTCGTCCTCATCCTATCCTCATCCTCATCCTCATCTTGTCCTCATCTTCATCCACTTCCTATCCTAATCTTCATTCTCATCGTCATCCTATCCTCATCCTCATCCTATCCTCATCCTCATCCTATCCTCATTCTCATCCTCTTCCTCATCCTTATCCTCATATTATCCTCATGCTCATGCTCATCCTCATACTTCCTCGTCTTCATCCTCTTCCTCATCCTCATCCTCAACCTATCCTCATCCTCTTTCTCGTCCTCATCCTAACTTCATCCTTATTCTCACCGTTATCCTCATCCTATCCTCATCCTCAATCTCGTCCTCATCCTATCCTCATCCTCTTCCTGATCCTCATCCTCATCCTCATCCTCTTCCTCATCCTCTTCCTCATCCTCTTCCTCATCCTCTTCCTCATCCTCTTCCTCATCCTCTTCCTCATCCTCTTCCTCATCCTCTTCCTCATCCTCTTCCTCATCCTCTTCCTCATCCTCTTCCTCATCCTCTTCCTCATCCTCTTCCTCATCCTCTTCCTCATCCTCTTCCTCATCCTCTTCCTCATCCTCTTCCTCATCCTCTTCCTCATCCTCTTCCTCATCCTCTTCCTCATCCTCTTCCTCATCCTCTTCCTCATCCTCTTCCTCATCCTCTTCCTCATCCTCTTCCTCATCCTCTTCCTCATCCTCTTCCTCATCCTCTTCCTCATCCTCTTCCTCATCCTCTTCCTCATCCTCTTCCTCATCCTCTTCCTCATCCTCTTCCTCATCCTCTTCCTCATCCTCTTCCTCATCCTCTTCCTCATCCTCTTCCTCATCCTCTTCCTCATCCTCTTCCTCATCCTCTTCCTCATCCTCTTCCTCATCCTCTTCCTCATCCTCTTCCTCATCCTCTTCCTCATCCTCTTCCTCATCCTCTTCCTCATCCTCTTCCTCATCCTATCCTCATCCTCATCCTCTCCTCATCCTCTTCCTCATCCTCATCCTATCCTCATCCTATCTTCTACCTCACCCTCATCGTCATCCTCATCCTCATCCTCATCCTCTTCCTCATCCTCATCCTCATCCTCATCCTCTTCCTCATCCTCATCCTCATCCTCATCCTCTTCCTCATCCTCATCCTCATCCTCATCCTCTTCCTCATCCTCATCCTCATCCTCATCCTCTTCCTCATCCAATCCTCATCCTCACCCTTCTCCTCATCCTCATTCCCATCCTATCCTTATCCTCATTCTCGTCCTCATCCTATCCTCATCCTCCTTCTCATCTACCTCCTATCCTCATCCTCATTTTCTGCCTCATCCTATTATCAACGTCATCATCCTCATCCTATCCTCATCATATCCTCATCCTCTTCCTCATCCTATCCTCGTCCTCATCCTATCCTCATCCTCATTCTTATCCTATCCTCATCCTCATGCTTGTCCTCCTCCTATCCTCATCCTCATCCTCATCTTGTCCTCATCCTCATCCTATCCTCATCTTCATCCACTTCCTATCCTAATCTTCATTCTCGTCCTCATCCTATCCTCATCCTCATCCTATCCTCATCCTCATCATATCCTCATCCTCATCCTATCCTCATTCTCTTCCTCATTCTCATCCTCTTCCTAATCCTCATCCTCATCCTCTTCATATCGTCATATTATCCTCATGCTCATCCTCATCCTCATACTTCCTCGTCTTGATCCTCTTCCTCATCCTCATCCTCATCATATCCTCATCCTCTTTCTCGTCCTCATCCTATCTTCATCCTTATTCTCACCCTCATCCTCATCCTATCCTCATCATATCCTCATCCTCATGCACGTCCTCATCCTATCCTCATCCTCTTCCTGATCCTCATCCTCATCCTCATCCTGATCCTCATCCTCATCCTCATCCTCATCCTCCTCCTCATCCT
>NC_032012.1:12727255-12727714 GCF_001865875.1 Lupinus angustifolius
ATCCTCCTCCTCATTCTCGTCCTCATCCTATCCTCATCCTCCTTCTCATCGACCTCCTATCCTCATCCTCATTTTCTGCCTCATCCTATTATCAACCTCATCATCCTCATCCTATCCTCATCATATCCTCATCCTCTTCCTCATCCTCATCCTCATCCTTATCCTTCCTATCCTATCCTCATCCTCATGCTTGTCCTCATCCTATCCTCATCCTCATCCTCATCTTGTCCTCATCCTCGTCCTCATCCACATCCTATCCTCGTCCTCATTCTCGTCCTCATCCTATCCTGATCCTCATCCTTTTCCTTATCCTCAACCGCGTCCTCATCCTATCCTCATCCTCATCCTCATCCTCTTCCTCGTCCTATGCTCATCCTCATCCAATCCTCATCCTCATCCTCCTTCTCATCTCATCCCCATCCTATCCTCATCCTCATCCTCATCCTCATCCTCATCCAA
>NC_032012.1:12727814-12730758 GCF_001865875.1 Lupinus angustifolius
TCATCATCCTCATCCTCATCCTATCCTCATCCTCTTCCTCATCCTTATCCTATCTTCATCCTCATCGTCATGCTCTTTGTCAATCTCAATTTATCCTATCCACATCCTATCCTGATCCTCGTCCTATCCTCATCCCCATCCTCTTTCTCTTCCTCATCCTCATCCACATCCTAATCCTCATCCTAATCCTCATCGTCATTCTAATCCTCATCGTCATCCTCTTCCTGATCCTGATGCTCGTCCTCATCCTATCCTCATCCTCATCTTGTCCTCATCCTCATCCTATCCTCATCCTTATCCACTTCCTATCCTCATCTTTATTCTCGTCCTCATCCTATCCTCCTCCTCATCCTATCCTCATTGTCTTCCTCATCCTCATCCTCTTCCTCATCATATCGTCATCCTATTTGTGTGCTTTATTCCAATTGAAAATAAACTTAATGACTTGGCCTAGGGTGCTTGATTGCCACGGTTGGATAGTGATAAACATAGGATTCCTTTTCTCCTTAAGTGCACGGCTCAACCATTAAGTCGAATGATCAAGAGACTTGAATACTCCTTAATGCTCATGGCTAAGCTTTGATGAGCTTCATTGGATTCTTCTAATTTCGCACATGGAAATTGTTGGAATTAAGCCTTCTTAATGCTCCTCGGGTACACTTGGACTTGGCATTGGATTCCTTTGCTAAGGAATGAATTTCCCACGACTAAGTGTTGATTAAGGATGCACTAAATAGCATAGGATGTTGTTGGTGCAATATGGTAGACTGCCAACGGCTAGGACATGTGCATAAAGCACCATTAATGCACCATTAAGGTCTCAAACGGCCATATGAAAATTCAACACGAGCAACATTGCTCCAACAACTCTGAAATTAACTTAGGATTCCTCTAAATGAATTGTGCCTAGGTGGATTTAGCTCCAACGGCCCAAACATAGTGTTTAAGCCTCATAAATGCTCCATTGAGCTCCTCCACGGTCACTTTGTGATTTCCCTCGAGCAATCTCCTTCTAACGACTACAATAGTCTCTATTTACCTGGCAAATAATATTAGACAAAGTTAGAATGAGTTTGGTTCACGAAAATAATGAGTTGGTCCAAGCATTAAAGTGTCGGTTACACTTTTAGGCTTGACTTAGTCATCCCCAAGTCAATTTTCATTCTGGTCAATTTTTATGGGCAGATTTATTACAAACATAGTTTAATTAAATAAACTAAGTGTTGGACAAAATTTAGCCCACACATTTATTGTAAAATTTAAATTTTCTCAATTCTAATTAAATTGGCTAGGCTTGACACGGTCAGGCTACGCCCGGTGCTTGATGCGCCACGCTTGGCCTATGCGCCTCCGTCAGATTTCCTGGCCAGGCCAGTTTGGCCTAGTGCCTGGTGCAACACTGGGTGCACCGAAGTCCCCAACTCGGTTAGAGTTTTCTCGGTCAGGAATTGAGCTTGATGCGTATGGCTCCGTGCCAGGGCAATTTTTGGGGCCTTGCTTAGACCCGTGGTCTGAGTCTTGTGCATGGCCTGGTCCATCCTTGGCTCGGTCAGAACCATGGACCAAGATGCTAGTGAGCATCTTTACACCCTTGGGCTAGCCCTAGTCATAGGACCACTTATGCCTTGAAGACCACCAAGATCAAGGTTAGGCTCTTTGAGGTTCATATCATCCCCCCCTTCTTGAAGAGATTTCGACCTCAAAATTGTGTGTTCTTCACCTACATCAAATGGACACAAACCATTAACATTTTCTAAATTATTATTAGATAAATACTTCCCTTGCTTTCAGATGCTTTTTGCTTTGGTACAATCTTTAGCAAATTTTACTTGATTGACTAAGCCATCCATGAGTCCAATCTCAAGACAAGTGAGCATTGTCTTGGCTTCCCATCCGTCATCAAATTCTACATCACTGTCTTTTGTTTTTCTCTCATTTTCTTTTTTTTCTAGTGCTATTTTTCTTTTCAAGATACGCTTGTCCTCTAGTACTTGCTCAGGGGTTAATGGAGAAAGTATCACCCTCCTTTGGTTGTGTATCAATGTATACTTGTTTGTTCTTCCATCATGTGTTGCCTTTTTGTCATATTGCCATGGACGACCTAGTAACAAATGACTGTCTTCCATATCCACCACATCACATAGAACTGAATCCTCATAGTTCCCAATAGTGAAAGGAACTTCAACTTGTTTATCAACAAGCATTTCTCCTTCCTCATTCAACCATTGCAAGCGGTATGGAGTGGGATGTGCCTTAGTCTCATGGTTTAGTTTTGACACTAGCCTTGTACTAGCCACATTGGTGCAACTTCCACTATCAATTATCAAACAACAAACCTTGCCACCAACTAGACATCTTGTGTGGAAGATGTTTCCTCTTTGGTCCGCTTCTTGGTCTTTGATTTGGCTTCCTAATAGCCTCCTCACCACAAGCAAGTCACCTTCAGGAACTTTAGCATCATCCTCCTCATGACCACCCTCTTCATCACTTGAGGCTTCGAATTGAGATTCTATTTTTCCATTAGTCATGATGATTGTCTTCCTTGTAGGGCATTGAGAAGCAATGTGCCGAAGCCCTAAGCACTTGAAACACTTGACATCTCTACTCCTTTGACTTGGGACCACGGCTAGTTTACCTTGTTTTGTAGTCATGGCTCCCTTGGTGCTAGGTGTAGCTTCCTTTGTTAGACTCTCTGATGAGCAATATATTACACATTATTCATAACCTTAATTTAGCATGATTGATGATTCTTGGTGCCTAATTGACTTTGTTTCACATGGTTTAGTGTTTTAGACTTTATTGGACTAATATTCCTAAAATGAGTTAATTTGGGAATATTTGGCCTGATTAAATTTATTATCATTTTCACATCACATTTGGCATCAATGGCATTTTGGGCATTATGGAAGTCGGGGATATGTGTTGAAGTGAAGATTGTATTTTT
>NC_032012.1:12730858-12731517 GCF_001865875.1 Lupinus angustifolius
AGTTTAATCTTCACTTAGTTGATTTAGTCTCTCTAATGCATGAATGCTTAGTTCGTCTGAATTTGTTAATCGTTTCATACTTTTACTGATTTCGCTTAGTTTGATGTTTAGGTTCTGGAACTTTAAATTGATTATCGCTAAGTTAATTGATTCTCAACAAGTTCGGAAGTTAATGGTTGGAATCCGAAAATAATTTTTTGAAACCAAGGATTGAGTTGTGAACAAACGAACCAAAGGGATTTAGCCGTGTTATTACATTGCTTAACTACTATTTCTGAATTTGATTTATGTTCATACTATCCAACAAAAAAAAACCCATTGTGTGTGTGTTAGTATAAGGTGTTTGAAGCTTTGCTTGAAATATAATCCTTGGGAAACGACCTAGGAGTCACTTCCTAGTACTGCAGTTTTTAATTGTTATTATTTGTATCGAGTACTACCTCGATCAAATTTGGCGTCGCTGCCGGGGATTATCGGTTCTTGTCAAAGGTTCTTAGTATTGTTTAGTGTCTGTCTTAGAATAAGCATTCTGTTTGGGTTTCAAAAATCTGCCTGTAGCATTCACTGTTTGCTGTCTTGTTTAGTTATTTGCATGTTGGTTGATTCGGATGTATGTTGGTTAATATAGCTGTGATTGGAATTTTTGCATGAAACTTTGT
>NC_032012.1:12731617-12732110 GCF_001865875.1 Lupinus angustifolius
ATAATAGGTAATAACAAATTTGAGAATGCCATGCTAGATCGAGGTGCTTCGATTAATGTTATGCCTATGTCTGTTTTGATGTCTCTTTCACTTGGACCTATGCAACCCACTGGGGTAGTGATTCAATTAGCAAACAAGAGGACTGCTTACCCTACTAGTTTGATAGAGGATGTCTTGGTTCGGGTTGGTGAACTTATTTTTCCTGCTGATTTTTATATTCTCAATATGGAAGAGAGATTCTCCCGAAACACAGTTCCTATCATTTTAGGGAGGCTATTTTTTAGAACAGCCCGAACCAAGATAGATGTCCATGGTGGAACATTATCTATGGAGTTTGGTGATATTATGGTCCAATTTAATATTTTTGATGCTATGAAGCATTCATCTGAGGACCATTTTGTGTTTCATATTGATTTACTTGATGAGTTAACTAATGAGCATATATGTGATTTCCTTAATACATGCACTGATTCTGAAATGTGTAATTCTTGTA
>NC_032012.1:12732210-12732691 GCF_001865875.1 Lupinus angustifolius
GAGCATTTTCAGTGACTTTTTAGAGAATTGCATAGAGGTGTTTATGGATGATTTTAAAGTTTATGGATCTTCATTTGATGCATGTTTGGATAGTCTGGATAGAGTTCTTCATAAATGCATCGAAACTAACCTTGTTCTAAATTACGAAAGAATGTTATTTCATGGTAGAGCAAGGCATAATTTTGGGGCATGTGATCTCAAATAGGGGAATCGGGGTAGACCCTGCCAAGATAGATGTTATTTCACAATTGCCTTACCCCTCTTCTATGCGAGAGGTTCGTTCTTTTCTTGGTTATGCAGGTTTCTATCGCAGGTTCATTAAAGATTTTAGCAAGAAGGCTCTTCCACTATCCAACCTGTTGCAAAAGGAGGTGGTCTTTGATTTTGATGAGAGATGTAAAGAGGCATTTGATTGCCTCAAGACAGCCTTGACCACCACCCCTATTATCCAGGCACCTGATTGGACAATCCCTTTTGAGCT
>NC_032012.1:12732791-12735774 GCF_001865875.1 Lupinus angustifolius
GTCTCATATTTTTTGCAGGTTTGGCATACCCAGAGCCATTGTTAGTGACCAAGGCACCCACTTTTGCAATAGATCCAAGCAAGCTATGCTCAAGAAATATGGGGTTGTTCATAGAGTTTCCACACCTTATCACCCCCAATGTAATGGGCAAGTTGAGATTTCAAACAGAGAGATAAAGAGGATTTTAGAGAAGATGGTGCGACCTAATAGAAAGGATTGGAGCAACAAACTTGAGGATGCTCTTTGGGCACATAGGAATGCTTACAAGGCACCCATAGGGATGTCCCCTTACCGGGTTGTTTTTGGTAAAGCATGTCATCTTCCTGTAGAGATAGAGAATCATGCATATTGGGCTGTGAAAACTTGTAACTTGGCTCTTGATCAAGCTGGTGAAGAAAGAAAGCTCCAATTGAATGAACTCGATGAGATCCGCTTAGAAGCCTATGAGAAATCTAAGTTCTACAAAGAGAAGACCAAAATATTCCATGATAACTTGAGTTCTAGAAAGGAATTTTTGGTTGGTCAAAAAGTGGTGTTGTACAACTCTAGGCTTGGTTCACGAAATAATAGTCTTTATATACCTACCAAATAATATTAGACAAAGTTAGATGAGTTTGGTTCACGAAAATAATAAGTTGGTCCAAGCATTAAAGTGTCGGTTACACTTTCATTCTGGTCAATTTTTATGGGCAGATTTATCACAAACATACTTTAATTAATTAAACTAAGTGTTGGACAAAAGTTAGCCCACACATTTATTGTAAAAATTAAATTTTTTCAATACTAATTAAATTGGCTAGGCCTGACTCGGTCAGGCTACGCCCAATGCCTGATTAGGCACGCTTGGCGCAGGCGCCTCAGTCAGATTTCCTGGCCAAGCCAGCTTGGCTTAACGCTTAGTGCAACACTGGGTGTACAAAAGTCCCCAACTCGGTCAGAATTGTCTCGGTCAGGAATTGAGCCTGATGCATTTGGCTCCGAACCAGGGCAATTTTTGGCACCTTGCTCAAAACCGTGGCCTGAGCCGTGCTCATGGCCTGGTCCATCCTTGGCTCGGTCAGAACCATGGACCAAGATTCTAGTGAGCATATTTACACCCCCTTGGGCTATTTTTGGCTCACCATCATGGATCAACATTATGAGTTGTCCAAGGGGATTTTGAGCCCTTTTATCCGTAGCCCTAGTCATAGGACCACTTATACCTTCAAGACCACCAAGATCAAGGTTAGTCTCTTTGAGGTTCATATCACTCATCCTCATCCTCTTCCTCATCCTCATCCTCATCCTCATCCTCATCCTATCCGCATCCTATCCTCATGCTCATCCTCATCCTCATCCTATCCTCATCCTCATCCTATCCTCATCCTCTTCCAACCCCCATCCCCATGCTCGTCCTCATGCTAACCTCATCCTCACCCTATCCTCATGCTCATCCTCATACTCATCCTATCCTCATTCTCATCCTCTTCCTATCCTCATCCTTATCGTCATCCTCGTCCTATCCTCATCCTTATCGTCATCCTCATCCTATCCTCATCCTCATTCTCGTCCTCATCCTCATTCTCGTCCTCTTCCTCATTCTCGTCCTCATCCTCAATCTCATCCTCATCCCCATCCTATCCTCATGCTCATCCTCCTCCTCCTCCTCATACTTTCCTCATCCTCATCCTATCCCCATCCTCTTTCTCGTCCTCATCCTAACCTCATCCTCTTTCTTGTCCTCATCCTATCCAATCCGATCCTCATCCTCATCCTCATCCTCATCCTCATCCTCAACCTCATCCTCTTCCTCATCCTCTTCCTCATCCTCATCCTCATCCCATCCTCATACTCTTCCTCATCCTCATCCTCTTCCTCATCCTCATCCTCTTCCTATCATCAACCTCATCATCATCCTCATCCTCCTCCTCATCCTCTTCCTCATTCTCATCCTATCCTCATTCTCGTCCTCATCCTATCGTCATCCTCAATCTATCCTCATCCTATCCTCATCCTCATCCTTATACTCATCATCTTCCTCATCCTCAACTTCATCCTATCCTCATTTTCATCCTATCCTCATCCTCATCCTCTTCCTCATCCTCATCTGCATCCCATCCTCATCCTCATTCTACCCTCATCCTATCCTCATCCTCATGCTCATCCTCATCCCATCCTCCTCGTCATCCTCAACCTCTTCCTCTTCCTCATCCTCATCCTCTTCCTCATCCCCATCCTCATCCTTATCCTCAACCTCATCCTCTTCCTCATACTCATTCTCATCCCATCCTCATCCTCATTCTCGTCCTCATCCTCTTCCTCATCCTATCCCCAACCTCATCCTCATCCTCATCCTCATCCGCATCCTATCCTCATTCTCGTCCTCATCATATCTTCATCCTCAATCTATCCTCATCCTCATCTTCCTCATCCTAAACCTCATCCTATCCTCATCCTCATCCTCTTCCTCAACCTCATCCTATCCTCATCCCCATCCTCATGCTCGTCCTCATCGTATCCTCATCCTCATACTCTTCCTCATCCCCATCCTCATCCTCATCCTCATCCTCGTCCTCAACCTCATCCTCTTCCTCATCCTCTTCCTCATCCTCTTCCTCATCCTCATCCCATCATCATCCTCATCCCATCCTCATCCTCATTCTCGTCCTCATCCTCTTCCTCATCCTCATCCTCTTCATATCCTCAACCTCATCCTCATCCTTCTCGTCATCCTCTTCCTCATCCTCATCCTATCCTCATTCTCGTCCTCATCCTATCCTCATCCTCAATCTATACTCATTCTCATCCATATACTCATCATCTTCCTCATCCTCAACCTCATCATATCCTCATCCTCATCATATCCTCATCCTCATCCTCATCCTATCTTCATCCTCATCCTCATCCTATCCTTATCCACATGCTCATCCTCATCCTATCCTCATCCACATGCTCTTCCTCATACTATCCTCATCCTCATCCTCATCCTCATCTTCATCCTCAT
>NC_032012.1:12735874-12736664 GCF_001865875.1 Lupinus angustifolius
TCATCCTCATCCTCATCCTCATCCTCATCCTCATCCTCATCCTCATCCTCATCCTCATCCTCAACTTCATCCTTATCCTCATCCTCATGCTCATCCTCATCCTCATCCTCAACCTCATCCTCATCCTCATCCTCATCCCACCCTCATCCTCATCCTATCCTCATCCTCATCCTCATCTTGTCCTCATCCTCATCCTCTTCCTCATCTTAATCCTATCCTCATTATAATCCTCATCCTCACCCTCTTTCTCATCCTCATCCTCATCCTCTTGCTCGTCCTCATCTCATCCTTCTCCTCATCCTCATCCTCAACCTCTTCCTCATCCTCATCCTCATCCTATCCTCATCCTAATCCTCTTCCTCACACTCACCTCATCCTATCCTCATCCTCAACCTATCGTCATCCTCAATCTCATCCTCATCCTATCCTCATCCTCATCCTTACACTAATCCTCATCCACATCCTGATCCGCATCCTCTTCCACACACTCATCATCATCCTCATCCTCATCCTATCCTCATGCTATTCCTCATCCTCATACTATCCTCGTCCTCATCCTCTTCATCATCCCTATCCTTATCCTATCCTCATCCTCATTCTCGTCCTCATCCTATCCTCATCCTCATTCTCATCCTCATCCTCCTCCTCATCAACATCCTAATCCTCATCATCATCCAACCCTCATCCTATCCTCAACCTCATCCTCATCCTATCCTCATCCTCATTCTCATCCTCATCCTCATCCTATCCTCATCCTCATCCTCATCCTCATCTTCATCCTCACCCTCAT
>NC_032012.1:12736764-12737041 GCF_001865875.1 Lupinus angustifolius
CCTCATCCTCATCCTCATCCTCATCCTCGTCCTAGCCTCATTCTCATACTATCCTCGTCCTCATCCTCTTCATCATCCCCATCCTCATCCTATCCTCATCCTCATTCTCGTCCTCATCCAATCCTCATCCTCATTCTCATCCTCATCCTCCTCCTCATCAACATCCTCATCCTCATCATCGTCCAACCCTCATCCTATCCTCAACCTCATCCTCATCCTATCCTCATCCTCATCCTCAATCTCGTCATCATCCTATCCACTTCCTCATCCTCATCCT
>NC_032012.1:12737141-12737354 GCF_001865875.1 Lupinus angustifolius
TCATCCTCATCCTCATCCTCATCCTCATCCTCATCCTCATCCTCATCCTCATCCTCATCCTCATCCTCATCCTCATCCTCATACTCCTCCTCATCCTATCCTCATGCTCTTCCTATCCTCATCCTCATCCTCAACCGCATCCTCATCCATTCCTCATCCTATCCTCATTCTCATCCTCTTCCTCATCCTCATCGTCATCCTCTTCCTCATCCT